>NC_090321.1:119748122-119979792 GCF_040869045.1 Eurosta solidaginis
TTTTTTCTTCTCCTCCATTCTCTTCTTTTCTCCTCTCTTCTCTTCTCTTTTCTCTTTTCTCTTCTCTTCTCTTCTCTTCTCTTCTCTTCTCTTCTCTTCTCTTCTCTTCTCTTTCTCTTCTCTTCTCTTATCTTCTCCTCTTCTCTTCTCTTCTCTTCTCTTCTCTTCTCTTCTCTTCTCTTCTCTTCTCTTCTCTTCTCTTTTCTTCTCTTCTCTTCTCTTCTCTTCTCTTCTCTTCTCTTCTCTTCTCTTCTCTTCTCTTCTCTCTTTTTCTCTTTTCTTCTCTTCTCTTCTCTCTTCTCTTCTTCTCTTCTCTTCTCTTCTCTTCTCTTCTCTTTTCTTCTCTTCTCTTCTCTTCTCTTCTCTTCTCTTCTCTTCTCTACTCTTCTTTTCTTTTCTCTTCTTTTCTCTTCTATTCTCTTCTCTTTTCTTCTCTTCTCTTCTCTTCCCTTCCCTTCTCTTCTCTTCTTTTCTCTTTTCTCTTTTCTTCTCTTCTCTTCTCTTCTTTTCTATTCTCTTCTCTCTTCTCTCTTTCTTCTCTCTATCTTCTCTTCTCTTCTCTTCTCTTCTCTACTCTTCTCTTCTCTTCTCTACTCTTCTTTTCTTTTCTCTTCTCTTCTCTTCTCTTCTCTTCTCTTCTCTTCTTTTCTCTTCTCTTCTCTTCTCTTCTCTTCTCTTCTCTTCTCTTCTCTTCTCTTCTCTTCTCTTCTCTTCTCTTCTCTTCTCTTCTCTTCTCTACTCTTCTCTTCCCTTCTCTTACCTTCTCTTCTCTTCTTTTCTCTTCTCTTCTCGTCTCTTCTCTTCTCTTCCCTTCTCTTATCTTCTCTTCTCTACCCCTCTCTTCTCTTCTCTTCTCTTCTATTACCTTCTCTTATCTTCTCTTCTCTTCCCCTCTCTTCTCTTCTCTTCTCTTCTCTTCTCTTCTCCTCTCCTCTCTTCTCTTCTCTTCTCTTCTCTTCTCTTCTTTTCTCCTCTCTTCTCTTCTCTCCTCTCCTCTCTCTTCTCTTCTTTTCTCTTCTCTTCTCTTCTCTCCTCTCCTCTCTCTTCTCTTCTTTTCTCTTCTCTTCTCTTCTCTTCTCTTCTCTTCTCTTCTCATCTCCTCTCTTCGCTTCTCTTCTCTTATCATCTCTTCTATTCTCTTCTCGCCTCTTCTCTTCTCTTCCCTTATCTTCTCTTCCTTTTCTTCTCTTCTCTTTTCTTCTCTTATCTTCTCTTCCCTTCTCTTCTCTTCTTTTCTCTTCTCTTCTCTTCTCTTCTCTTCTCTTCTCTTATCTTACCTTCTCTTACCTTCTCTTCTCTTCTCTTCTCTTCTCTTCTTTTCTCTTCTCTTCTCTTCTCTACCCCTCTCTTCTCTTCTCTTCTCTCTCTTCTCTTCTCTTCTCTCTCTCTATTCTATTCTATTCTGTTCTATTCTATTCTATTCTCTTTATAGAAAAACGTGCCCGTAACGGTATTTTTTTAAACTACGCTGCCTGTTTTCTTTTTTCTCACATTGTTTGTTCTGCGACAAACCCTGTAATTTTTGTTAACACTTCAACTTCTACTGCGTTATCGTGGAATCAGACCATTGCTTCACAAAAATTGTTTCAAAATATTTTTAATTTTTAAATATTTGTGTTGAGTTGTGACGTCTGTGGGAAATGCAATATCAGCAAATTTTCCTAAATCCAAATTTAGTTTAGTCGCGCGGTATACACACATCTGTATTAAATTGTGTGAATTGCGCTGCCAGCAAAACTAGTAAATGCCTCGTTTTGTGTTGATTAAAATTTAGATTCATTTTGTTACAGGGTAGCACATTAACTGGTTTACGCATTTGACATTGAAACTGTTGGATGTTTACACTACATCTCCCTTTTTTTCAGAATGCTTATGCATTTGGCGAATGCATGAGTATTTTATTTTTATTTAGTTGAATATAAATTAATTCTATATTTTGTATTTTATGTTTGTAGGTTGAACATTTTCTTATTCTATTAATTTAAGTATATTTTTGTGTATTATTATTTTCTTATTGTTTATGATATTGCTATTTTCTATGTTACTGGGAAATTTTTGCTTATCATTATTTCCTATTCTAGACGGGATTAAAGTGTAATTATTCATACTATCTATATTTTCTACTTTATAGGTTATTAATAAAATAATAGATATTTTCTATTCCGCAGGTTATTAATAAAATTTTTTTTCCTATTCTACAGGTTATTAATAAAATTATTTTTCCTAGTAATATTTTCTATTCTACAGGGCCCTATATATCTACTATGTATTTATCTAGATGCCAAAATCCCATTATCTAAATTTATGACCTCTCTAAAAGGCGAGGTTTTCCTAGATGAAAACGGTTACACAAAGTTTTTTATATTGGTAGTCCATTTCAAATTAAAACTAAATCGTATAGAACAGAATAATTGCTACAGTCATCATAGGTGGAAAATTGACATTGATCGAAAAGCGGGATCTCTCAGCGTATTATATACAGTAGATTGGGTAGATTCAGTTGCTGCTTGGGCAAGAAGTAGTTATATAGTGATAAGTGTTTAAACCAATGGGTACAGTGGATGCAAACATTTTTCATGCCATTTTCATTTTTTCCAGCAATATTTTTTATTAGATCCTATGTGTCATGCGGTTTCTGGGTGGCCTTCCCAGATTGGATCGTCATGATATTTATGAAGAATTTCTTTAATTTCTGTCGACATTTCTATTTCTATCCTTTTGGATGAAAACGAGAGCGACATGTCTAATTGCAAACTTATTTATTTATTAAGCGCTTTATGTATAATAAGGTTCTCTTTGTGACTCTTAGTTTCTTCATTACTCTTGGTAATAGTGTTATTGGCTGTTTTTTTTTTTGATTTTCTTTTAAAGTTTTGCATGCTTCCACTGAGATTTTCCTTTCTAGCTATGTACTCTTTGAATCATTAATTGTGATGTAAATACCAAATTCGTTATTTTTATAATGGGTATGTGATTATTTAGAAGAATATTAAGTACATGCATTTTTAAAAAAATTGTCCATCAAAACTTTTGCAAAGGTGTCCTGAGCATCCAAAGAGATTATTCAAATTTTTGGTTTGCTATCGAACTTAGACAGTGCTGATAAAGCTGTCTCAAGAAAATATACTGTTAATTGAAGCATTTTGAAGGTTATTGTTTGGAAATGGGGTTTTAATAGTAAGATAATAAGGTTTTTGTTTTTAAATACGCCCTTGAATGCTTTTTTTTTGTCTAAATTAAATTTCGATATAATTTTTGAGCATCATAGCTATTGCAATGATCAACAGTATGAATGCAAAAAATAAAACGACTAACCAAACGTCGGGGATGTTTTGAATGTTATTGGTTCTTCTTCAACTGGTGGCTCATATTTAAATATTCGGTTCTCTGATACCTTGTTTTCCGAATTTCCTGAGTTTTCTTTTCCTATCTCATAACCAGCTATGGGTATCGTAATGTCGTTTGCCAATTTTTCCCACCAAGACATTGTGAAAAATAAAAATTTCCTTTAATAACTTTCCTGTTTAAAAAAAAAAAGGACTAAGAATATGAAAAAGGACTAATTTAGGCCTAATAAAATTATTGATTTTGTTCTTACGTAAAATTTTATTTTACAACTTACTTGTTTGTAAAAATTTTTCTTTTTAAAAATATTATTTTTTGTTTCAAAATATCATAATTTATTTTTTCTTACTTAACAAACTTTACAGAATATTGGAATTTGAAAATTTATTTCTCTGCTATTTTCATTTATATGTTATTTTTATTTCTATTTCATTTTCTATGCCACTTTGGGCTCCATATATTTTTTTTCTCTTGAATCATCTCATCTGGTCGTTACACTCTGCACGAATTCTTTCTCAGTTAAAAGATTTTAGTTTTCTTTTAAAACGTTATAAATTCTTCAATTTTTAATATTCACTTTTCATAGTTTGACTTTTAACAATAAATGGAATTAATTTGCAATAGGTATGTTTGTAATTTTGTTAAAAACTAACTTGTGACCTTAACTATGTATTCACTTCAGAAACTTTGTAAATACTTCAGAATATTGAATATAGATATATGCACAAAGTATTAAATATAAATATATACAAAAAATGATCGCGTCCGCGTTTGCCGGTTGTTAGTACTAGACTTTAACTTTGATTGCTTCTTTGAATAAGGATCGTTGCTGACGATGGCAGTGCATGTGAATTTGCGCCTTCCCACTCGCCGTGCATGGCTGCGCATAAGAATTTCGCCGCCGTCTGAATATTGTAGGAGGCGGCTTAAACATCCTGCCCGCCCTGCAGAGAGGTGCTTGTGAGCACCTTCTGCAGTTCCTGCAAGGCGCGGATGGTGGTATTTGAGGCGCAACTGGCCATATTACGTCGTTGGCAAGCCTTGTGGGTTGCGCGTGATGTGCGCTTGGCCATCCGTTGCCGCTGGTTTCTTCGATCGGTTCGCTGCGCGTGGTAGTGGTGGCAGAGCCGACACTGAAGGCAGTTGTCGGTCTCTGCCGTGAGAGCCAGATGGGTGTCGTCCTGGAAGTATAAGCAGACAGAGAAACGAGAAGTAGTTGGATACAGCGGATGATAAACGGAAAGTTGATAGGGAAAGTTAGTTATACGAGGGAAACGTATATAAGTTATAGCGCTGTTCGCGAAGTGTGCTCCATTAGAAGAAAGCACAGTTTAACTAAGGGGCGCATGACAAGCCCATTTTGGGTGCAAACCTCTACAACCCGAACATGGTTGTCAAGGCCGAGGCGAACGTTCTAAATTCGTCCCAGACGCCACTCGGTGGGTGGGAGCGAATCTTCTTTAATAACAACGAGGTCGCCTGGTTGAGGATTTCGCTGTGGCGTTTGCCATTTATAGCGTTTCTGAAGGTCCTTCAGATAATCCTCTTTCCAACATCGACTGAACTGGTGATGAAGCGATTTAAGTTTTCCCCATCGATTTATCCAAGAGAGGTCTTCTGCGTTTGGCTAAGGGATGGCTAGTAGCGGTGCACCTCGGATGAAGTGGCCCGAAGTAAGCGCTGTGAAGTCAGCTGGGTCCTGAGATAGTGAGGTTAGAGGCCTCGAATTTAGAACTGCTTCAATACGCACCAACAGCGTCGTGAATTCTTCGAATGTAAACTTGTGGTATGCGGCGGTTTTTTTGAAGTGGGTTTTAAAACTTTATACTGCGGATTCCCACAAGCCGCCCATATGAGGGTCACTGGGTGGAATATACTCCCAGTTTATTCCCTGGTGGGAATATTTTTGGACAATGTCCGCGGAGCATTCGTTGAGAAATTTAACGAAGTCGCGTTCGAGTGCGCGTTGAGCGCCAATGAACGTTTTACCATTGTCGCTCATCATTTTTGAGGGATAGCCTCGTCTGCCAACGAATCGGGCGAATACTGCTTGAAAGGCTTCGGTGGTAAGGTCCAAGCATAGCTCGAGGTGTACTGCCTTTGTGGAAAAACAGACGAATACAGCCACGTACCCTTTTCTGATAGTGGTCGACCTCAGAACCGATGCTTTTATTTGGAATGGACCTGCAAAAATCTACTCCTGTTGTGGAAAAGGGGAGTGAGAAATTGCAGCGCTCAGGTGGTAGCGGTGCCATTATTTGCGTGCGCGTTTTCTGTTTGAAAAGCGTGCACGATTTGCATTGAAAAATGCATTTCTTTATAAGAGGCTTTAGCTTTGGTACGTAGTGCTCTTGCCCCACCATTTGGAGAATTAACCGTATTTCTGCATGAAGAAGCAGGCGGTGTAAAAACTCTAGATACAACTGGCAGAGCCTTGAATCCGGAGGAAGGATTACTGGATGCTTCTCGTTGTATGGTAATGTAGAATGTTCCAATCTGCCACCGATAAGCAGGAGGCCGTTTCCATCGAGAAGGGGGTTAAGAGCCAGAAGGGACCTCTTATTGCTAATTGACATTTTGTTTTGTAGGGCGCTCTTTTCCGCCCCGAAATGGCGAGATTGTGAAATTGCTACAAGCTGCGTTTTTGCATGTTGCAACTCTTTATGGGTCAGATGGGGATTATGTGTTATTGCCACCGATTTTGATTTGCTGCAGGCATTGTTCGCAAAGCGGAACACGTATGCAATCGCACGGAGAGCTCGAGAGCATGAGGAGAAACGTTGAAGAATATCGTCCTCTTCCTCGAGTGCGTGATATGCTTCGACCTTGCGTTTCTCGGGTGGAGAAGCGCTACCTGCGTTCGGCGTTGGCCATGCCGAAATGTGGCAAGAAAGCCATTGTGGTCCATGGCACCAAAGGGGGGAGCCTATCAAATCATGCGGCTTGCAACCACGTATGCCAAGATCAGCAGGATTGTCTTGGCTAGATACATGGCGCCAGGTGTCGGTAGGAAGGTGCTCTCGAATTTGAGAGGTGCGGTTGGCCACATAAGTCTTCCAGGTCGATGGAGATTTTTCTAGCCATGCTAGTACAATCTCAGAATCTGACTATAAGAATATGTTGTCGAGCTGTTTTCGAACAGTTGAAGCCAGTTTGGCGAGTAGGACTGCACCACATAGCTCTAAGCGGGGTAAGCTTACAATTTTATGGGGGCAACTTTGCCTTTCGCAACCAAAAGAGAAGATTTTATTTGGTTGCCCACATGTGTTCGGATGTAAATCGCTGCGCAATATGCATTTTCCGAGGCATCACAGAACCCGTGGATTTGGATATCTTGCCCTGGAACGACATTAACCCACCGGGAGATTTCGATGTGGCAAATGGCTGGCAGATTTTCTGCGAAATGTTGCCATTTTTATAATGTTATGGGCTTGACGCTTTCATCCCAATCGCCGCCATCCAGCCAGATTTCTTGGAGAAGCATCTTGGCTTGTATCATAACTGGCGACAGCCATCCTGCTGGGTCAAAAATTTTTGCAACAGAAGATAAAATTAGTCGCTTTGTGACCGCATTTTGGGTGTGTTCCAGCAGAATGGTGTATGAAAATTTATCCGTGAGCGCTTTCCATCGAATGTCAAGAGTTTTGGTATTGGAGGTGCTCTCAAATTTCAAGAAGTTGGAGTCTAGAAGATCCTCTTCGGAAACTGTTCTAATATGGCCGGGTGATTAGCCGTTAATTTCTTTAGTAAGAAACCAGCTTATTTTTAGTGTTTTAATCACTTGAACGAGTGATTCAGTGGCGTTATCGATGGTGTGACTTCCTGACAGGATGTCGTCGACATACGTCTGCGTTTTGAGAATTGTGACAGCCAACGAGAATGTCGCTTTCGTGTCATCGGATAGTTGATGCAACGAACGAATAGCGAGATATGGTGCACAATTGATGCCGAATGTAACCGTTTTTAATTGAAATCGTTAACATTGGAGTTGGCCGATTTGCGAAATAGGATTCGCTGAAAATCTTTGTCGCCCTCGTGTATGAGGATCTGACGGTACATTTTTCAATGTCTCCATTGAACACATACTTATGCATGCGCCACTGTAGGATTAGTAGCATGATATCTGGTTAGAGAGTTGGACCAGTGTATAAAACATCATTCAGGGATTTGCCTGATCCATATTTTTTTGTGGCGTTGAAAACCACACGAACTTTGGTGGTGATCTTATCTGGTTTGACTACCGCATGATGTGGCAAGTAGAATGAGAAGACCTTGCCATTCGAAGTTATTTCGCATGGATCGGTAGATTCCATGTGATCAAGGTTGAGATATTCTTGCAACACATTGTTGTACCTTGTACCTAACTTCCCCTTTTTCTGAAGCGATCGCTCCATGCTAAAAAACTGCTGCAGAGCAGCGGGCGGGATTTGCCGGGGGAGAGTTTTTCAGGAAACTCTTTCTTGAATGGAAGTCGTACAATGTATCAACCGTTTGGTGCACGTGTCGTGGTATATCTGCTCACTCGCTTGATCCTAGGGGATATCTGTGGAGGTTGTGGAATTTCCTCCTGTTCCCAAAATTTTCTCAGTTGAGAACTGAGTGTCTCGTTTGGCGCTTGGACTTGTGTCGAGAATGACACAACATTTTCAGTTATTGGACCACTTAGAATCCAACTAAAAATGGTTTGTTGCGCAAGTATGCTACCGCACATCTTTTTGATACCTTCCAGCAGAATTTGTGGAAGTATATCGCTGCCAATGACCATGTCAGTCTGACCTGGTATGTGGCAACTGGGATCAGCGAGCTCAAGGAGTTTGAACTGTTGCCAGATTTTGCGACTAATGGTGGATGTTGGCAGATTTTTTGTCAGTTGCGGCAACACAATGGCATGAGCCTTCATCTTTTTCATGGCCTTGGATGCAACCAGTGTCAAAAGACAAAGCTTGGAGAACTTTTGTACGACTTGTCCACCCATGCCAGAGAATTCGAACTTTGAATGTTCGAATGGAAGTTTCAACCGTTTTTGAACTTTCGAGGAAATGAAAGTTCTTTCCGAGTCCTGATAAATAAGGGCCCTTAGTTGAACTAATTTCCCTTCGTGTTCGACTGCGACCATAGCAGTAGGAAGGAGAATTTGGTTATCATTGGCTGCAAGCAATGATTGAACCGGTGCGTGTTTTGAACAACACGGTAGCTCGCTAGAATCGGAGCTATTCTGCGTTTGTCGAACGGAAGATGTTGACTCAACTGTTGTGTGCTGCACGTTTGGTGCATTCGTTCGCGTGGTGGACCGTGGAGCTTGGGGGTCGCATGAAACAGCGTGTGATGCCGTTGATGACATGTCGGACATGACCATTTGTTCGTGCACTCGTTGATCATATGAGTGCTGTTAAGGAAGTTTGAACACAGCTTAGCTTGTTTTACGAATTGTGTCCGGTTTTGCACAGACATTCGCTTGAATTGTGGACAGAATCTAATAAGGTGCGGAGAGTTGCAACATGGGCAAGTTTCCGTTTTAGATTCTGCCACAAGGGTTTGCGTCTTGTTGAAGGACCTGTTTTGCGCAAAATTTTGATGAGCGACTGGTTTTTATTTGCTTTGACTTGATTGAAGCCAATTGACCCTTTCAACGACTTCATATCTCGAGGTGAGAAAGTCATTCATTTGTGACCATGTGGTTAAATCTCTTCGAGAAGAGAGAGATTGTTCCCGGGCTTTGATGAAGAAATGTACACCAGAATCGGATCCCAACTGTTGTAACTCCTTGAGAGTGAAGCACTGATAGACAGTTGTTGATTGTATTTTGCAATATCACTGATTTCGGATGGAATAGTGGCAAGAGTCAGTAAGGATTTTATCTGGTTGTCAACCATGATCCGCTTGTTTTCGTATCGTGACTGTAAAGCTTCCCAGGTAAGGTCAAAGTTATCATCGCTCAACGGATATTGTTTGACGATGGAGCCGGCTTTGTCTTGCATTTTGTACCAGAGATGGTACAATTTCTGAGCACGATAGAGCCTTGGCTGGTTAATGTACACCGCTGTGAACACATCAGGAAAAGCGGGCCATTCTTCATAGCCACCATAAAAGGTTTCTGTGTGTAGCATTCACTCATTAAGTTATCCACTCATTTGTACAAACATATATTTCGACCCGTTTTGGAATGTATTAAAATGCACTGACTCTTACATACATATTAATACATTTGTACATACATATATTTTGGCTCGCTTTGGTACGGCCTGAGATTCTATTGACACATTCATTCATTTGTACAAACATATATTTTGTACAACGTGCATCATCTGGTAGCCTGAACCTTGGAATGCTACTGTTTGGAGCTTGCTCGCAACAAGCCTTTACCTGTAGACAAATTATTAACATGATTCATTTGTGCTTGCGGTGCATTTTCCACAGCTAATTTTATTTATGCTTAGAATGCAGTTCCCAGGGAACTGAACTGAATTTCTAAGTATGTAATACACTTAGTTTGTAAGTATTAGTGTAAGTAGGTATTTTGGCTTATAGAAATTTTGTATAAAAGAAACAGCTTTTTATAAAGAACTCAGTTCCATCTGGTGCCGCTAAATGGGCACTACACCAAAGCCAATTACTTTTTATTCCCCATCATTTACATGGCGATCCTGCCAGTTCTGCTTAAGAATAGGCAAACTGCTATTTAAGATGCAGTCTGCTAAACATCTTTAGCAGGACGCCACCATCATTACATGGTGATCCTGCCTAAATTGGCATCCGACTGCCGACCTTAGTACCCCACTGCCTTATTATTGGCATCCTGCCTAAATTGGCATCCTACATCATTATTGGCATCCTGCCTAAATTAGCACCCTGTCCTATTATTGGCGTCCTCATCATCATATTAACAAATTAATCAACACTTTTTCCAGTAACTAGGGTTTAGGATAACCGGTTGGATGATAACCATTTGCATCTGCCACATTTGTCCACGCAATGGGTAACTACCGCCACCAAAAAGGCCTCCACCAACGCATAACGAAGTGGAATAAATAAGAGATCCTGTTTATGATCACCAGTTGGATGATAACCATTTGCATTTACAACATATGTCCACGTAATGGGTATACCTTCAGTTGAAATGTATTGCACTACCGCCACCAAAACCAACGCATAACGAAGTGGAATAAACAAGGGATCCAGCAAGCTAGAAAGAAGACAAGATCGTGGAGGACCAGCCAAGCAGAATTAGTAAAGTTATTTTTTATTTAAGTATTTTTAGAAGCATTTGGTAACCTAACGGCTGCCAGTTTATGGGCAAAAAGCAGATTTTTGCCAATAGAGTTCAGAATTTTTTTATCAATGATATAAATAGTACGTAAGAATTTGACGCAGTATTCTTGCGTTGTAGTAGATTAATAGAAGAAGAAAAAAAGGTTAGATTTTTTTTTAATTCATAATAATTAATTCCATTCAGGTCATTGACCGTAGTGAAGCATTAGACTTTATCAAAATGTTGTTGATAATTTTAACAGTCTGCGCTTGCCTCAACTTATTCCTAAAATTATACTCAACTCATAATAAATTTTTAAAGAAAAAATACATGAGCCGAGCAGATGGTCTAGACAAGGTCTAAACCCAAGGAAATAAAAAAACTGAAAAATCAGAGACCAGAATAATCAAATATGAGCCACTTATTGAAAAGCGCTCAGAAACGCATCTAAAACTACCTTTAGTACTTCATTATTTGTAATTTAGATAAAAATGCATGTACTTAATATTCTTCTAATCACATACCCATTATAAAATAACGAATTTGATATTTATATCACAATTAATGCTTCAAAGAGTAAATAGCTGAATGTCAGTGGAAGCATACAACACACCAAAAGATACCACAAGAGAGAAAAAAAAATTTTTTTTCCACCAGTAATAACAATAGAAATGAAGAAAAAGTCATATATTATATAAAGCGCTTGATAAATTTGCAATTAGACATGTCGCGCTCATTTTCATCCAAAAGGATAGAAAATTTGTAGCATAATAAACACAAGCAATCAGATTGTTTAGGAAAAGATTGACTTAGGACAATACTTGACCAGGCTGAAAAATGCCGGCAATATAGGACTTGTAAAATAAAAACACAGTTGCCCTTAGGGACAAATTGACTGTTAATGAATGGAATACTCGAGTAAGCAAATTTGAAAAAAATAAAATAGGTACCCAAGTTCTCAGATATTAATATTTGCATTAATAGGTACCCAAGTTCTCAAACGATCTAATAATAGCATTAACCCCAGAAGTTATGCATGTGACAAATGTCGACAGAAATTAAAGAAATTCTTCATAAATATCATGACGATCCCATCTGGAAAGGCCACCCATAAATCGCATGATATACATAAGATCAAATGAAAATATTGTTGAAAAATATTAAAAATGGTATAAGAAAAGATACGAAAAATATTTGCATCCACTGTACCCATTGGTTTAACCACTTATCACTATATAACGACTTCTTTCTCTAGCAGCAACTGAATTTACCCAATCTACTGTATATCATATACTCATCTTATTCTATACGCTTTAATTTTAATAACAATGCAAAAGCTTTGTTTAATAGAAATAGTCAAGGTAAGGAAAACTAAATCTCCTATATTTAGTCGATAGCATATATATAGGGTCCCCTGGAGTAGAAAGTAAGGAAATCTAAATCACTAATCTTCATTATTTTTTTTAGAAATATAAATATTTATGGGTAAAAAGCAGATTTTTGCCAATAGAGTTTAGAATTTTTTATCAATGATATAAATAGTCAGTAAGAATTTGACGCAGTATTCTTGCGTTGTAGTAGATTAATAGAAGAAGAAAAAAAAAGGTTAGATTTTTTTTAATTCATAAAAATCCTTAAATGAGAAAGAAATATATTTTTTTTTTTAAATGTTTACTGATGTTTTTCAAAAACAGAAAATTTTTTTAAGCCCAAAATGGCATAGAAAACAAATTAAAACAAGTAGTAACAAAGTTTTTACAATTGTTATTTTGAAGTGGGAGGTAAAGAATCAAAATTCGAAGAGCCCAATGCGAATGTTATTAATTCCATTCAGGTCATTGACCGTAGTAAAGCATTAGACTTTATCAAAATGTTGTTGATAATTTTAACAGTCTGTGCTTGCCTCAACTTATTCCTAAAATTATACTCAACTCATAATAAATTTTTAAAGAAAAAATACATGAGCCGAGCAGATGGTCTAGACAAAGTCTAAACCCAAGGGAATGAAAAAACTGAAAAATCAGAGACCAGAATAATCAAATATGAGCCACCTATTGAAAAGGGCTCAGAAACGCATCTAAAACTACCTTTAGTACTTCATTATTTGTAATTTAGATAAAAATGCATGTACTTAATATTCTTCTAATCATACACCCATTATAAAAATAACGAATTTGATATTTATATCACAATTAATGCTTCAAAGAGTAAATAGCTGAATGTCAGTGGAAGCATGCAACACACCAAAGGATACCACAAGAGAGAAAAAAGATTTTTTTGCACCAGTAATAACAGTAGAAATGAAGAAAAAATCACAAAAGAGAACCATATATTGTATAAAGCGCTTAATAAATTTGCAATTAGACATGTCGCGCTCGTTTTCATCCAAAAGGATAGAAAATTTGTAGCATAATAAACACAAGCAACCAGATTGTTGAGGAAAAGATTGACTTAGGACAATACTTGACCAGGCTGAAAAATGCCGGCAATATAGGACTTGTAAAATAAAAACACAGTTGCCCTTAGGGACAAATGAATGGAATACTCGAGTAGGCAAATTTGAAAAATATAAAATAGGTACCCAGGTTCTCAGATATTAATATTTGCATTAATAGGTACCCAAGTTCTCAAACGATCTAATAAAGGCATTAACCCCAGAAGTTATGCATATGACAAATGTCGACAGAAATTAAAGAAATTCTTCATAAATATCATGACGATCCCATCTGGAAAGGCCACCCAGAAATCGCATGATATACATAAGATCAAATGAAAATATTGCTGAAAAATATTAAAAATGGTATAAGAAAAGATACGAAAAATATTTGCATCCACTGTACCCATTGATTTAACTACTTATCACTATATAACGACTTCTTGCTCTAGCAGCAACTGAATTTACCCAATCTACTCTATTTCATATACTCATCTTATTCTATACGCTTTAATTTTAATAACAATGCAAAAGCTTTGTTTAATAGAAATAGTCAAGTTAAGGAAAACTAAATCTCCTATATTTAGTCGATAGCATATATATAGGGTCCCCTGGAATAGAAAGTAAGGAAATCTAAATCACTAACCTTCATTATTTTTTTTTAGGAATATAAATATAAGTTTGACCTGTTTCATCTAGGAAAACCTCATAAGTTAGATAATAGAAAAAATCCATAAAAATTATAATTTTACTATAATTCCATTTAGAGTAGTAAATATCGATAAAAACAATGTAGAAAATAGAAACATAGAAAACATGAATCAAAACCATAAAAATAAGAAAATTGTAATACATAAAAATAAACTTAAACTCATAGAATAAGAGCACTTTAATTTTGTAAACACAAAGAAAATTTTTATTGTATGCAAAAGAAAAATACAATAATAAAAAAAACAAAAGAGAAAAACAAATGTAAACTAATGTTTGGAAATCAAGCTAAATTTAATAAAATACTGACACACACAAAAAAAACCCAACAAACAAAGTAAGCACAAACGAATTCAAAAATTAATAGTAAAACTTGAGTAGCCATAGATAATTCGTGTACAAAATTATATTTTACTTCTTACAAACTCAAAGCAAATAGGTACAAAAGTATTCAAAATAAATACAAAGATATGCAAAGTATTGAGCGCGTCCGCGATTGCCGATTGTTAGTACTTGACTGATTTGACTGCTTCGTTGAATAAGGATCATTGCTGACGATGGCAGTGCATGTGAATTTGCGCCTTTCCATTTGCCGCGCACGGCTGCGCATAAGAATTTCGCCGCCGTCTGAATATTGTAGGAGGCGGCTTAAATACTCTTTTTCGTCATATTCATTGATCTGCCTAAGTTCTATGAGTTAAAAAAAATCTAACTGATTTATTAAAAATTTGGTCAAATTGTCTTCTTCTGGGAACATAATTCAATAATTAGGAAAAAAAGTTTTTACAGAAAAAATATGATTTTTTCTTTTCAACAGGCAGCCGTTAGGTTGCCGGAATATTGTTATTGTTACCTACTTGAAAATAATTATTTTTGTTAATTATTATAATAGATATTTGCTGCCTTTGTTGAATGTTGTCCTTTTTTATTTTTGCTGTGTATTTGCCAAACCGGCTTTCTTTAATTTCTTCCCAATTATCTGGCAAATATTATTCCACTTCGCTTGCCCCGGCTCCACTTGGTAAAATGTTTGGCAATTTGGAGCACCGCCTAGCACTGTCGATTTCCTGTCGCTGTTGTGAGATTTGTTGGCTTTTGTATTATTTTTACCTTTTTCTGCAGGGTATTCGTTGAATCGGCTTTGTTAATTTCTTCCCAAATATCTAGCAAATATCTTATTCCACTTCGCTTGCCGCGGCTGAACTCGGTGAAATGTTTGGTAATTCGGAGCACCGCTTAGCACTGTCGATTTTTTGTTGCTGTTATGTGATTTGTTGCCTTTGTTGTATTTTTACCTTTTTCTGCATTGTGTTCGTGGAATTGGCTTCGTTAATTTCTTCCCAATTAAAATCGTTGGTTCGATTAAAAAAAAAAATATTATGTTTGTGTTGTATGTGTATGTATTTTTTTATATATAGCGCTTAGGCTGAATAATCAGCCAGTATTATCCTTGTCAATGAACTTAGGCTGAATAATCAGCCAGCAGAATCATAGGCAGAATCGCCATATAAAAGGCATATTGCTGCCAGTAATGAACTTAGGCTGAAAAATCAGCCAACAGTACCATAGGCAGGATCGCCATATAAAAGGTGGAAAATGAATAGAGTGTTTGTGAGGTTTAGGTGTGAATGAGTGAATGAATCTTTATTTAAATATTGTTAGCTTATTTATACTAAATTATTCTAATCATATTTTTACATACATATTTACTTTGAACATACATACTTACTTAGTCTAAACATATTCTTACATACATATTTACTTTAAACATACATACTTACATACCTTTATACAACTCGACACAAATATGTACCTACATATTTGGGTTGAGTTTGTCGTCTGTGGGAAATGCAATATCAGCAAATATACCCAAATGCAAATTTGGTTTAGTCGCGCGATGTACACACATCTGTATTAAATCGTGTGAATTGCGCTGTCAGCAACAATTAGTAAATGCCTCGTTTTGTGTTGATTAAAATTTAGATTAATTTTGTTACAGGGTAGCACATTAACTGGTTTACTCATTTGGGATTGAAATTGTTGGCTGTTTACACTACATTATTCAAAAACGGGTATTCAGGATTATGAATCCAGAACCTAATATATTTTGGCGGCTCAAAAGATATGAGTAGTGGTGAGGCGATAGAATCAGGCACGGGGATGCAAATCGGTAGGCGTCGAAACAGCCGAAACAATAAGAAAGTATTAATTAGTAAGCCATTTACGTGATGAACTTATGCTCTACTTTATTTATAAATTATAAACTTCAGTATAAAAAATCACATATCGGTAATCATTATCGCTTTGCGATTTTTTTTATCCGATTTCAGTCAAGTCGAAAAAATCAGTAGCCTTAACCGGAAAAAAGTTGAAGTTAGCATTGATCATCTACTCATCGGTCTTGTAGTGAAATACAACACACTAGATGCTTCTTCAGACCGCGTGTAATACTCCTGCTCCATTAGCGTAATAAGTATGTTATTACTCTCACTATTATGGATTTATGGATGGATCAGCACTTAACGGAATATTCCTGTGTTGGATTTTGCTTAGGGCCTCCTTAGGCTTGTCTGGATCTGGTGCCGGATCTAGCCATAGTGCAGGGGGTGTCTGAAATATGTTTTATGTTTATGTCATACCACCTTCGATTTTTTGCGGGTTCCTGTTGTGAGCTAAAAAAAAAGCTCAGCTATAAAATTTAACGAAAATCCTGCGATCGCTTTGTAAGAAAACTGCGTTTTAGTGCATCATCATTTAATATCAATTGCACTGTTTGGCGATATATACCTCAATTTATTTGTAGGTCTAGGTGAGCATATACACCCTACTTACTTACAATTTCCAATAGACCCTCAAACCCTGGAGTTATGGGCAAAAACCCTATTTTCATAGGCTGATTCATGTATTGGCTTATAACTTTATTTCTTTTAAATCTACCAACAAAATCTTTATGTCATCAGAAGGAAGCCATTTTTGCGGTCTAAACAACGTATAATATGCTTATTTGTATTAAGAAATGCCAGAGAAACCTTACAAAATATAATGAAAATCTTAATTAGTCCATCACTTGTTCATTTTGTACAACGCTTTTCAAGACTATTTTGTTTACATGTATTACAAAGGATTACTTGAAGAGAATCCACAGTCAATTCTGTTTACAACAATATACGCGTTTTAGAGATTAATTTAGGTTTCACTGTTGTATTCAACGATTTCATAAGACACAAAAATAAATAAAAAAGATAGAAAATTTTACCATGCTTTTTTCTAGCTATTAAAATCGTTCGTTACAGTATAAATGTTTTTCGACTAGAAGTGAACAAAGTGGAATATCTCAGCCGAGTTTCACTGAATTTATTATATCTGCACATTTTTGCACATATAATTGTTTGCGGTTTCTTAAAAAATATTTTTTCGTATATGGTGGGAAACAAAAAAGTTTTGAAAAGCCATGTTTACTGGGAAATTGTAACTATATTTACTAATAAGACTAATCTTCGTGAATCCAGAGAATGAAAAACAGTTTGAATTTATTTAATGAAATTGATTTTACTATTTCTGATTTTAAAACTAGTGTGTTTTATTATAAATATAGATCATATGTGTAAAGTATTACATTTTTGAACCGCTTTCAACAGTCTATCTATAAAATGTCTGAGACATTTGACATATTTAAGAACTGTCAAAAAGAAATTTGCAAGCGTTACCTGCAAAACAACGAGAACCATGAACAAATCACCTAAAAATACCACATTGCTTAGCCCAACGAAGAGATGAGACTTCATCTTCTTGTACGAGTATCATGTGATCATAAAGAGTATTTACTACTCCTAACAATAAATGTAGTTCAGGTGGCGGAATAAGATCAATCATGATACAAAAAAGAAGGTAGTTTCACTCAAAATTTTTTGACGTATTTGGGGATTTTTGAAGTTTCATAATGTTTGTTGTTTTGCCAGGAACGTTGCCATACCGTTACTGGTTAAGGCGAAATTGTGGTTTTTCGATATGGAAATTTCTTTTTGGATGAAAACGCAATGGTCATCTGAGACAATAATAATATGCCTTAGCACGATTTATGTGCATATATATTGATTGATAATACAGTAAAATATGCAATTTTATTGAAAAATAGTGGATAATGACTCATATCTTTATGGCAGCTTGACCCCTGTACAGAAAAAAAATACACGAAAAATCCTGTTGTTCTAGCATGGCCCTATCTATTACCATGCCCCTACAGTGGATATTTCTCAAGGCATGTTGAAAAAAAGTGTACTTCCAAAGTCTGCACATCTATGTCAATGCTATGCTAAAAGGGCACAGAATGTGTATAGGCGGGGATGCCCCAAAGGTGATCCCGGGGACAACGGGCAGAAACACTCTTCTAACTAGTGGCTAACCTGCAGAGCTACAGGGTAATGTTCTCCCTAAAAAATGGTTTAACAATTCCCTCCTAAAGCGCAACGCTTGAATTATACAATAAATAAAAAAATAAAAAATGTGGACTTGTAGCCGATTTATCAAGAAATTGCGGTGTGGGTTTATAAGGACCTCCTTTGAGCAAGCAATTGACAAACGTGTATGTTTTGTCAAAATGTTCTGAGCAAACGTACGGACACTTAAGAAGGCTATATTTACTTGCTTTGCATACTTCGATCCATGTTTCTTCCGCCAAAACAATTTTCAGGAGCTCGAAAAACTTATTAAAAACCTTCTTCTCTAGGCTGATATTTCGTATTAAAATATTTCCAAGGCATGGGGCTCATTTTTTTTTTTTTATTTAAAATAACTATGAAAGAAATTTAGTCGTATTCGTTATTATGAAATCCATCAAAATTAGAAAAATTCGTAAAATTTTTCAATCTGGTAGCTTG
Source organism: Eurosta solidaginis (assembly GCF_040869045.1). Classification (NCBI taxonomy): domain Eukaryota; kingdom Metazoa; phylum Arthropoda; class Insecta; order Diptera; family Tephritidae; genus Eurosta; species Eurosta solidaginis. The sequence goes on from NC_090321.1 coordinate 119,766,736, forward strand.
TTTTTGGTGTAATTGTCATTGTCCCCGCAAAAGTTAAGTGGCTAACGTCACACTAAATGGAACTACCTCCATTTTTTGTATCATGAGATCAATTATCATTGTACTGTCATTTTCTGTAAAAATTGGAGGATATGCACAGTTCTTGAATGTCTTGGCAGTTGCTTTTTTTCTCCCGTAATTTGCCAATCAATAAAACTCTTTTGACAGCTGCCGATTGTTCTCGATACACCACAGATTTCTAAGGAGTCTTTAGTTGATTCACACTACGTACTAGGACAATGCGATGAATGGGTCATTAGGACCGTGAGAATATTTGCAAATTTAAAATGGAAAATCATTAATTTTCAAAAGTGACCACAGCAGTAGAACCACGGTTGCCACACCATGTTTTCATTTGGGACCAATATTCATCGAAAAAAGGACCAAATATCAATAAAATGGACCAAATTGTTGTATTCCTTAATTGGCTTACAAACAATTCGGCAATTAACAAATGTGTCGAATAAGTTGTTAAATCTTAAATTTCAGGGTTTTCCATGGTTTCCTAAAAAGAATGTTGATTAAATGAATAGAAGACTTTGTGAATTGCCTAAATATGTAAATATATATATGGTATATAATATAAAGTGATTTTTAGGTATTACGCTTCTACATTTGTAGGACTACAATGCTTTTTTCAAGTACAATGTCACACGCACTTTCGTTTTGACAAAAAGGCTTATCTATATATAAAAAATTAATGAATATTCAATGCCATTACTTCGCGGGTGTGGGATTAACCATGCTATTTTATATGAGAAAAATTTCTTTCCAAGTGGTGAATCCCATGCTCGCGTATTACGCACAGTGTTGAATAGCAACAACTCTCGATTATAGATGTAGCCCGCTCACGCTATAATATTCGTAGGTGGCATTATATGACTAGCAGAAACTTTTGACTACCGAATGACATATGTCGTCCGCTCATAAGGCTATTTATTACCCGTCGTACGTGGCGTAACAGCAGTGTTATTGGCGGCATAAGGTTGAAGTTTTGACTAACAGCAACCTCCGATTACCGAATTACAGATGTCGCCCGCTCATGTTTTAATACTCGTAGGTGGCATTTTATGACTAGGAGTAACCTTCGATTATCGAATTACAGATGCCGCCCGCTCACAACGCTATTTATTACCCGTCGTAAGTGGCGTCACAGCAGTCTTATTGGCGGCATTGTGGTGAAGTTTTGACTAACAGCAACTTCCGATTACCCAATTACAGATATCGCCCGATCATAATACCAGTACCAAGTACTAGGGAGATTAGCACAGGAGAGTTATTGGCGTTACTGGCGGCATTGAGTTGAAGTGTTGAGAATTGATGTTATGTTGGAGAATCGTCTGTAGTGGTACTGCTGTTAGTGGCGTCATTGCGCCACGGTATAACGAAACAGTGTGTTAACTTCAGTGGCACCAGCCCTCAAATTCCAGCTTTCGCTAAGTTAAAATTCCATCGCTAAAAACCTTTAAAAGAAAATCAAGTGCGCAAAAAAGTATGCATCATTTAGTACCATGTAGTCATAAGCAATAACAGCCTAACTTCTATTACTTATACCACCTACCTATGCTATCGACCACATGGTAAAAATATTGCATGTTTTTCTGCGCACTTGATTTTGTTTTAGAGATTTTTGGCGATGGAATTTTAGCTAAGCGAAAATTGGAAATTGGGGGCAGGCTCGGTATCAACTCAATAACTCAACACCGCACAGAATTACGCAGCCTTACTTTATTCTTTTAAATAAATCTATAACCTAAGTTATTAGGAATCACAAATTTCTAACCAAAATTTTGGGCAAAACGAAGTCAGCTAGTATATATATATATATATATATATATATATATATGTTTAATAAATACTTTAGAGGAAAACACGTGCGGCAAACTAAACTAGTTCAGTTTTATTCACATGCAAATCTTTTTTAAACTAGATTTCTCCAGAGATCTGCTATATAAATTTTATCCTACAAGTTATACTATGTACAAACACACACCAAATTAGCAATTTATACCATTTGGGCAATTTATTACGCAATTTATCATATAATAAGTTGTAATAATAAATTGTCAATTTAAAAAAAAATGCGTAATAAATTGTTTCAAACTACAAATGCAACCTTGTAAAATGTGTTTATTGAGTAGATTTAAACGTCAGTTACGCATGGCTCAACTATATGGTTCGCTCATCTCATCAGCTGATTTTATTTTTTTCATTTCTCTGGAGTAGGGATTGTCAAAAGAAGATGGCAAACTCAAAATGAAACCAAAACATTAAACACATTTTCTTACAACACACAAAAATTTCATGTTTTCATTCCATTCCAGTCGCCTAATACCAACACGCACATTTTGAGAGTCTGAACAAAGGTATGTTGTTGCTGTAGAGATGAGCCAACCAGCTACCAAATTACTATTGTGTAAGCCAAATTGAGTTGTATGAACACCACTCAATTTAAATCGAAATTGCCTCAAATTTATTGTTCTGTTTGAAAATTTTTCGTGTGTGTATGTGCAAATTGATCAAAATAATTTTAGTTTTGATATTAAAAATTAACAAAACTAACTGCAATTTAATTAAATTTCTTAATGTAAGTATCACACTCAATGATTTTTACGGAGAGTTTGCGCGGTATAGACGTATAAAATTCTGATAGGGAAAAGTTGACTAAAATAATAATAAAACGCTCCTAAGAAATGTTGAATATCGCTGCAATTGTGAGATAGAGACTCAATAAGTGTTTTATAATAATTTTGCTAGAAATAAAGTGAAAATATTTTAAATTTAAACTTTTTTAATTTATATTATTGACAAAAAAAGTGCTGGCAATAAAAATAATTAAACCACAAACGCGGATAAACAAACGGGAAAGAGAAAAGGATCAATACGGCAAAATATGGGTGTGTGTGCTAAATTCAATGGTAGTCTCAGAGGGGAAAGTGGTATCCGTGTGAAGGTGTGTGTGGTAAAATATACCACGACAGAATTCAATGCTCAGGAGTTGATAAATACAGCTCAAAAATTATTGGCGAGAAAAACAATATGGTTCGGTTAATGTGTGATGAATGTGTAACGTACATTCAAAACGTTGACTTGGTGTTACAAGAGATGCAGGTTAATGTGAAAAAAATAACTCAATACTAAGAAAGTATAAGCTTGAGATTGAAAGTGTAATGAAAACAAGCCAAAATGAAATAAAAGCTCTATTGAAAGCAGTAGAGCGTCGTCACACTCAACGTGCTGCGATGATAGAAAAATCGCAAAAGCAATTTGAAAAGAAAATAGGGGAAATGAAATGCTTATATACCATGGTTGAAGAGGTAAAAAATAAAACTGAATTAATTGGCAAAGGCAGTGAAAAGGTACAGAATATGGTTGATGAAGTGAAAAAGCAGGCAGAGCTGATTGGTAAGGACAATGACAAAGTTCATACTGAAATAAAAAAAAATAAACAGCAATAATGAAAAGAGAGTGTCATATGCTTATGCCATAAAAAAATAATAAAAAGAGTGAATTACCACAGCTTAAAAAAGACGCCGCAATAATAGTGAAAACGAAAGGAAAACAAACTAGTGGACAAACAAAGCAAGATCTGAACAACAAGGTGGATCCGAAAAATCTTAAGATTTCAAATATCGAAACAAGAAATAATGGGGTGATGGTAATTCATAGTGAAAATAATGGTGAGTGTGAAAAAATAAAAGTAGCAATTGAAAACAACATTGGTAGAGAATACGAAGTAAAAGTGCCTGATCAGATTCATCCAAGCTGTGTAGTCAAGGGCATAATTTTTAAATACGAGAATGATGTGCTAATTGACACCATAAATAAATAAAATGAAACCATAATTAGAAGCGCAACACGGCCGGAAATTGATATTGATATAGGTCTTCCACAAGCATCTGTTCTTGCTGCAATATTATTCATTGTATATATAAGCGATATAAAAAACTGTCTTAGCCACTGCAAGATACGAATCTTCGCGGATGATGCATTATTCACCACAAGCTGTTCTTCGGAGATAGAAGCTATGTCTAAAATGCAAGCAGACTTGAATGCTGTATATAACTGGTTGTGTCAAAAGCTTAAAATAAATATGGACAAAACGAAATGGATGATCATGGGAAGAAAGCATTCCGAAGAAAATAATATAGCCTTGAAAATAGCAAATAGTACCATACGAAAAGTCAATGAAATCAAATACGTAGGAATTATAATTAATGAGAAACTCAAGTTCGATGAGCAACTTAAATATAAAGAGGCAAAAATATCAAAAACAATTGGATTTATGTTCTGAACATGCAAGCACGTCAGAAAATATTATAAAATTATGGTTTATAGGTCCATTATCGAACCTCATTTCATGTACTGCTCTGCGATTTTATTCATGTTAGCCGACTCGAACATTGCAAAGCTACAGGTGAAACAAAAATAAATAACTAAAAATGATTTCACTTCACTACTGTCAACAATAAAAATATATTTAATAATAGTTGGCAATTTATTTATTAAAAAGACAAGAGCACAGATAAAAATCAACTATACTGCTTGACATTTAAAATTTAATTCTTTACTCTTCCGTTTACCAATACACCCTTACGCTTCAATTTTCCCATCTATGGCCTAGATTCAGTAAGTGCGAGTTTGGAAAGGTAAAATTTTTTAAATATAATTTGTTTTAGAGAACAAAAAGAACATCTAAAAACTCACATTTATCGAATCTAGCCACAGTTCTCAGATTAACCATTGAAAAGTCTTACGAGTTTCAACTAGTAGTAATTATGACTACATTTAACTAGGTGCGAAAAATTAGTTAACAATATTATTGTGTTTGTGAGGTTCTCTCCATCGGGAATAATTTGACACAAGGCATTTATATCAGTTCTACGTTAAGTATATGAAAAGTTAACGGTTTCAAAAAATATTTCTGCCATATCAAGATACTTAGTATTCTACATTATATACACTGAATAAAATTTCTCTAAATGTACGTTATATTGATGGTATATCGGAAGACAAACTTTTTTTAATTGAAGTCCCTAGTGCAGGCGGGAAATATATATACCCTTAATTTTTTACTAGTCAAATTTTTTTTGATATATTGCTTTTTTTGGTAAGAATCCCTTTAAGGTAAATTGAAAATTATGTAATGGTAAATGAAGGTATGGGAAATCTTGCACGCACGTTTTCACCTCAGTGAAAAAGAAAAAAACTACGAATATCTTGGTTACAGCCAAAAAGGACCAAAATTGACAAAAATGGACCAACGGACCAAATGGGGTGGGAAAGTACCAATGGACCAAAGTGGCAACATTGTCATAATTCTCTTATGTGTCCCCTACTATACCTAATAATATCAGCTTTTTGACCACCGTACTCTTGAATTTCTTCAACAGTTTATATTCGTTGATTGATTGAACCGATAAGGAAGTTTTGAGAAATCCACCGCCGTCATCAATACCGAATTTCAAATGCACTTCACCGTCTTGTCTTTTCTTCTCAAAAAAATATTAAAGGCTTGCGATACTATTACAAAAGCTAACGATTTCAAAATGGATTCTGTGGCACCCTTCACTACCTTTATAACTTCACATTTTTTAACTTCAAAGTATGGAACAACAACGTGGGACATCAGTAGCTTTTCCTGCAAATTTGGCTCGAACAATTCTCTGTCCTTAGTAGCTTAGTAGGGAAAAACTAGAACTAATCTTGAAAACTTCTTCGGCAGGAATATACTTGGCTGACTTTAGGAGTGCGGGCTTTAAAGAAATACGCAAAGAGCTTCCATGTAACTGCGCCAAAGAAATTTCCTCGCAAGATAGACTGGGTTCAAGAATTGTATCCAGAGCGATTTCCTTGATGAAATGGCATACCAACTGCTCTTTGTTTTTTCGCGTAAGAGTAGTTTTGAATTGGCATGTTAAATGCTTACTACTCGCCGAGTTCTTACTTTTTTCTTTGAAGTTTTCGGCGGCTTCTTATTTTTGCCAAGCGATGGTGGATGTTGAAGAAAATTGATATGTCCTGGGGTGTGCACTAAACAGCCACACTTTGTTTTAATTTTTTTCATCCGGGTTTGCTTACCAACCACTTTATGCTGTGCATATTTAGTGTTGAGGTTTTCACTTTTAGCAATTAAATTGTATCTTACAATGTGGCAACTACATTTCGTTTCCTGTATGTCATAATTAAAAATATTGCGGATTCTGTAATTCTTCTTCCGTTTTTTGTTATCTCTCTCTCTAAAAGATCTCGCTAAGGTGAACACGTTTCTTTTGATACGTCTTGTATATTTCATAAATTGTAATCAATACTCATCTATTAATTGCTTGAATTAAATCATTTATCACATAGCATAAACCTTTGCGTTATTACTTGGTCTGTTCTACGTTTTTATTTTGGGTGATCCTGAAAAATCTTCATTATACTAACAGGTTATGGGCCCAGGATCCTAACTGCAAAAAAACGCATAACATTTTTATATGGAAAGTAAAGAACCATCTTCCCATATAGATTCTGCGATTGGAACGGAGCTTACAGAGAGTTTAACCGACGGTGATAGGTCTATTCAAGCCGAGGGTGAAGACATTACTGAGACAAAGATGAGTGAATCGAAGGTGTATCACATACATCGTTTTAATGGGCAGAACTACCAACTATGGCGTAGACAAATGGAAATATACATGGCTGAAAATAAGCTAAAGAAATATATCCTGGGAGCGGAAAAGCGAACGGACTCAAATGCCACAAAATGGGACGAAAAGGATGCAGAAGCGCAAGCCTTCATCATGAGAGGTATCGAGCTTGAACAATTAAAGTATCTTACAGAATGCTCTACAGCAGCCGAAATGTGGTCTAAATTAAAAGCTGTCCATGCCGAAAAAAGCGAACAATCAGCGCAGGTTCTCTTAGAAAAATTTATGAGTGCTAAAATGAGCGATGAGCAGCCAATTGTCGATTACGTCGCAGATATTACATCCGTAGCACAACGACTTAAAGATATGGAGTTAGAGCAGAAGGAGCCTATGGTAATTGCAAAAATCTTAAGCAGTTTGCCAGCTAGATTTGACCATGTACGCACAGCCTGGTATGCAGTTCCACGTGAAAGCCAAAATATTGAGCGGTTAACAGAGCATCTAGTAAACGAAGAAAGTCTCATGAATTCCCGATCAAATGTAGACACCAACAATGTGAGCAATTCGGTCTACTCAGCAAGTAAATTTAGAGGCAACAACAACAACTATTCAGCAAACAAAGGTAAGAACAACAATAATGCAAAACGAAAAGGCAATTGCAACTATTGTCATAAGCCTGGCCATTGGGCTCGCGAATGTCGAAAACGTCAAAAACATCAACAAAACGTAATAGAGAAGAAAAATGAGTCTCAAAATCTATTACTTGAAAGTAAAACAAATGACAAGAAAGGGCAAACAAAAGAAACAGCCGATCGTCAAAGCTCATATTTATTTATTTTGAACGCATCAAAAAATGCAAATAAAGTTGAGAATGTTTTCTATGCAGATTCTGGTGCAACAGATCACATGTCATTTCAGAAAGAACTCTTAACGAATTTTAATAACAAAGTTAGCAACGTATATGTAAAAGTTGGCGACGGCAGGCGTCTCAAAGTTGAAGGTAAAGGCGATATCGAGGTACGTGGCTACATGAACTGCTTGCACATAATCAAGGACGTTTTACTAGTTCCAGATTTAGACAAAAATTTCATTTCAATATCTAAAGCAACCAGAAGTGGTGCAAGTGTAGTATTCGAATCTGGTGGTAAACACGTTTACTTTATGAATGAAAATAATGTAATTAGCAAAGGTCAAATTGAGAGCGGCTTGTATCGTATGGACTTGAAACCAGAGGTGGCATCAGCTGCAAATGTTCTAACATCTGAGACTGCAATGTTATGGCATGAGAGATTGGGTCACGTGAACTTTAATACACTTCAAAAAATGTGTGAGAGGAGTGTGGTAGATGGGCTGAATCTAACCGATATACAAACAACCAATGTATTTTGTGAAGGCTGCGCATACGGAAAACAGCACAGACAATCTTTCCCAAAAAGCGGTGCGAAACGTGCCCAAGTACCCGGAGAAGTTTTTCACATGGACCTATGTGGAAAGATGAGTATTCCATCGGCTGGTGGGTCCAATTATTTTCTTCTTTTGAAAGATGACTACTCGCGTTATTGTTTTGTTTATTTTTTGAAAAATAAAACAGATGTTTATAAAAAACTTTCGCAGTTCTTGGTAGACGATCGAGCAGACGGACATTCTGTACAGCGCATACGTTCAGATGGTGGTTTAGAGTTTTGTAATGAACACATTAATCAATTGCTCCTGAAAAACAGCATAAAACACGAAGTTACTACGCCAAGAGCGCCCGAACAAAATGGTTTTATTGAAAGGCAAAACAGAACAATAGTTGAAAGTGCAAAATCAATGCTTCACAGCAGGCAGCTACCTTTGCATTTATGGGCTGATGCTACACATACAGCAGTTTATTTAAAAAATAGAACAGCTTCGAGCGTTATTGGTTGGCGTACCCCATATGAATTGTGGTTTGGTGAGAAACCGTCAGTGACACATCTTCGGGTTTTTGGTGGTGACGTGTATGTTCACATAACGAAAGAACAGCGTACAAAATGGGAGAGAAATGCTTTTAAGGGTATTTTAGTTGGCTACAATGAAGAGAGCAAAGCATATAGAGTATATGATCCTGAGACCAGAAGGGTCCTAGTCCGGCGCGATGTTATTTTTAATGAAATACCTACAACAATCAACGAGGTATGTGAAAAGAAAATGGATGATAGTACAGTGTCAGAGGGAGTGGGCACAAAACCCACAGTATCATCCACATCACCTGAACGAAGAAACTCGCTAGAAAAGGAAAAACAACAAACATTAATGAGAAGTCCATATAATACGAGAAGTGTAACAAAGACTAAAAAGCAAACTGCTAACACAGTGGTTGCTGAATTATGCATAGCATCTATAGAACCTTCATCATTAGAAGAGGCTTTGTCAAGTGAAGACTGCGACAAATGGACTGAAGCGATCCAAAGTGAAATTCAATCTTTGAGAGCAAATCATACATGGATTTTGGTACCACGTACGAGTGATATGCACGTTATCACAAATCGTTGGGTTTTTAAGAAAAAGTTTAAAAGCAATGGAGAGATAGACAAGTTTAAGGCTCGATTAGTGGTAAGAGGATGCTCTCAAAAATATGGCGTCGACTATGAAGAGGTTTTTGCTCCCGTTGTCAGACATGAATCAGTAAGAATGGTTATAGCCGTTGCATCAGCTCGTGGTTTGGATATGGTTCAATTCGACGTCAAAACTGCTTTTCTACATGGGAATTTAGACGAAGTCATATACATGGAACAACCGTATGGTTTTATCACAGATGATCGAGTTTGCTTATTAAAAAAGAGCTTGTATGGCCTCAAGCAAGCTTCAAGGCAATGGAACAAGTGCATTGCAAAGTTTTTACTGAAGTTTGGGTTTAATCAGTCACGGGTTGATCCATGTGTATTCATCTACCAAACCGAAAAGGACATCATGTTCCTATTACTCTACGTTGACGACGGGCTAATATGTGGCAGCGATAAAGAAATAATGGAGAAGTTGTTACATAACCTACATCTTGAGTTCGAGATAACATACAACGAGGCAGAGTTTTTTGTTGGCTTTCAAATTGAAGTGAATAAACACAATCACGTGTTGAAGTTGCATCAAAAGGTGTATGCAGAAAAGGTACTGGAACGTTTTAATCATAAGCAATGTTGTCCTGTGTCAACACCAGCTGAAGTTGGAAGATATTTTTCAAAGGATGATGCAACTGAACAGAACCCTAAAATACCATACCGCGAAGCCATCGGGTCACTAATGTACTTAATGGTGTGTACCAGACCAGACATTGCTTACAGCGTGGGTGTGTTAAGCAGATATCTCGAGAGGCCTTCCGAAACGCATTGGCAAGGCGTAAAAAGAATTTTAAAATATTTGAAAGGTACAGTAGACCATGGCATATGTTTTAATTTGTATTCTGAGCATTTGCAGTTGACGATGTATTCTGACGCTGATTGGGGGGGTGACTTAGACACAAGCCGATCTATTTCCGGATGGGCTGCTTTCTTAAATGGTGGTCCAATTGCATGGAGCTCACGAAAACAAACAATCACTGCTACGTCAACTACAGAGGCCGAGTTCGTTTCGTTATGTGCAGCAGCAAAAGCGTCGAAGTGGCTTAGGGAGCTTATGTATGAGTGTGGGCATGAACAGCAATCACCTACAATATTGTATTCCGACAATCAACGTGCTATAAATTTGGTTAAAAGTCCCTCGTCGGCAAGGCGAACAAAACACATTGACATTCAATATTTTTATACATGCGACATGCAAGCTCAGGGCGAAATCGATGTTCAGTATATGGAAACAAAGGAACAACTAGCCGACATATTCACCAAGCCACTAAGCAAAGAAAAATTTCTTCATCTTGTCAATAAGTTTGTTCTATCCTAACATATGTTTAATTGTAAAAGCGAGAGGGAGTGTTGAGGTTTTCACTTTTAGCAATTAAATTGTATCTTACAATGTGGCAACTACATTTCGTTTCCTGTATGTCATAATTAAAAATATTGCGGATTCTGTAATTCTTCTTCCGTTTTTTTGTTATCTCTCTCTCTAAAAGATCTCGCTAAGGTGAACACGTTTCTTTTGATACGTCTTGTATATTTCATAAATTGTAATCAATACTCATCTATTAATTACTTGAATTAAATCATTTATCACATAGCATAAACCTTTGTCGTTATTACTTGGTCTGTTCTACGTTTTTATTTTGGGTGATCCTGAAAAATCTTCATTATACTAACATTTAGATAGTTTTTTGTCAAAGGCTCCGGAAATGGTGTCAAAAAGTTTCATAAATTTTGTTTTATTTTTATAAAAGCGGTATTCATGTATAAATTGCCATGCATCGTGAAATGCCAAAATTTTGTGCCTGCTACTTGCTTTTGATCTGCGCACAGCGCTTAATAATACCAAAATGTAAGCTTTCGATTTCAAAGTATTTTCGAAAGTATGTATGTATTCTGTTTTTATATACTTTCAGGCCGCGGAGAGGGGGGAAGCCAGGGCAATTGCCCTGGGGCCCGGTAGGTTTTTGGGGGCCCGGCCAGGCAAAGCAGTACTGACAGTACTCTAACTAGGATTTCATAGATACATACATATTTTGTTGCTACAAAAAATTGTTTTAAAATTGAATATCACTTAACTAAAATCATAAGCATCCGATCAAATACTATGGGGCATAGTCATAGTCGAAATAAAATGTGATTTTAAGTTAGATAAACGTTTTTGACACAATTTTATAAGCGCTATCTGTCAAAAATGCTTCAACTAACTTAAGATCACATTTTCACATTATTTCGACTTCCCAACGACTTAAGTAGTCGCCATTTCCTTCAAATCATATTCCATACTACTCTAAAAAAAACGGAGAAAAAGTAAAGCGTGATTGGCTCGTTTGTAGTGCAACAAAAGAAACGCTTTTTTGTTTTCCATGCCAACTTTTCAGCAAAATTTCCGAAAATATCCGATCAGCTTTGACAAAATCTTCAGGTTATTCTAAAGATAAAGGTTGGAAGAGGTTACACGACAAAATTCCTGAACATGAAAATAGTCAAAATCATAAAACTTGCTATATAGATTGGCGCCAATATGAAATGAGAATTCGAAATGCAAGTTCAGTGGATTTTCTCTTAGCGGAAACCCTTAAATATGAAGCCGCTGGCTGGAGAGAGATACTTCGCAAAATTCTTGATGTTGTTTTATTTCTTGTAGAAAAAGGATTGGCATTTAGAGGGGATAATTCATTGATTGGAAATCCAAAAAAATGGAAACTTTCTTGGTATTTTGGAACTGATTAGCAATTATGACCCCCTATTGCATGAACATTTGGAGAAGGTGAGGGAATCTCAAACGAAAAAGAATCGTCTCCAAGCACATTATTTGTCTGATGGAATACAAAATGAGTTAATAGAAATCTGTGCAAGTCAAGTAATTAGAAAGGTAGAAGGCGAGAGAAAGTCCGTCAAGTATTACACAGTAATAGTGGATGCAACCCCTTATTCGGAGCATATTGAGCAGACTTTTTATATTGCGTTATGTTTTATTAGACAGGGACTACGGAAAATGGAAAATCCAAGAACGCTTCTTAGAGTTTGTCGATTGTAACGCAAAAACAAGAGAAGCTATCGCTGAGCTGATTCGTAGCACTCTAAAAAAGCACAATATTCCATTGGATGACTGCCGTGGGGAAGGGTATGATAATGGCAGTAATATGAGCGGTCATTACAAAGGAGTGCAGAGTCATATCCTGAGAGATAACTTCATGGCAATATTTGCACCTTGTGCTTGTCATAGTTTAAATTTATGTGGAGTGCAAGCTGCTGAATGTTGTGCAGAAGTAATCACATTTTTCAGTATTATGCAGAAATTGTATAATATTTTTAGCGCATGCCCTCTGAGATGGGAAATTCTCAAGGAAAAACTAATTGCTCCTTGCACAGCATGTCACAAACACGATGGTCTGCTCGTGTGGATAGTGTGAAACCTTTAGAAACTCACATTCCCCAAATATTGAAAGCTATTGATGAAATCAAGCTTTCGAATCTGAGTCCAGAAAGAGTAACGGATTTGAAAGGTATTGAAGCATATATGGGAAAATTTTAGTGTATCCTCTTAGCCTCCATTTGGCCCAAAGTGTTGACGGTAATCAACCATCGAAATCTGGTACTGCTAGCTAGAAATGCCACACTGGACGTGGAAACAGAAAATATACGTAGCCTGATTGATGAGTTGAAGAAGTTCAGGCATCAATGGCCGATCATACTGCAAGAATGTAAGGTTCTGGCAGGGAGTATAGAAGTTGTGAATACCTTCGCAGAGAATAGAAGGAAAATAATAAAGCGCCCGTTCGATGAATTACCTGGCGAATCACCTGAGTGTGATTCCGAAACTCAATTCAAACAGCAAGTTTTTCTTTTGGACTGCTTGATTGGTAACATGACAAGACGTTTCGAAGCCGTAAATGACATTGCGATTAACTTTAGTTTTTTGTGGAAGTATCAAGATCTGACGTAAGAAGAGCTCAGATAAAAGGCAGCGGCATTCTGCACGATTTATGGTATCGATATTTCTACGGATCTAATAGATGAAATCATTCATCTCAAAGCCATCCACTTAGCAAATCTGGGATGTGATTCGCTGCCACCATTTCACTTCTGAAAATTTCATAACTTTAAGATGGAAGTATTACTTCCGAACATCTGCATAGCATTAAGAATATTTTGCACACTTCCAGTCAGTGTGGCTGAAGGGGAGCGTTCTTTTAGTCTATTGTTTCGCGTGAAACATTTTTTACGTTCTACTATGAGCCAAAATCGCTTGACAAGCCTTGGAACATTGGCGTTGGAGTTCAGCCTTGCTCGCGGCTTTACTTTGACTCGGTAATTTCCATATTCGCAGACCAAAAAGGACGGAAGGTTTTCCTTGGCTGATTCAAGCTCTTAAGATGTACATATTTAGAAAAATTAATGTAAGCAAATCAAACAATGAAATCTGACATTTCATTTATGTAAGTGCTCCAGTAAATCTTATTTTATATGAAATAAAACTGACAATGTGAATTAAAAAATTTATGTATGTTATGTTATTTTTACTGCATTGAGTGTATTTTTTAGGGTGCCCGTAAACGCAAACTGTCCCAGGGGCACAGCTCGGCTCTCTGTGGCCCTGAATACTTGTTGTATTTTTTATTTGGTACTTTTATTATCACTGGGTGTGTACATTTCATACTTATATAATTTTAATAAAGCAATGTACTTATTAATAACAATGTAAATAAATGTTATGTTTAAAGACACAGAGTGAAAATTCCTGAAAGCGATTTTTCAGTAACAAAGTTATTATTTGATAGCTATCAATAATAAAAACAAATGCTCGTCTACGATTTATCCAAAAAAGACTGTATTCGTAATTATCGCCATTTGCATTTTCTTTGTCCTTATTCTTTTAAAGTTAAATAGCAGCCGGTAGGCTCCACCGATTTTTACAATTCGGTAAAAGTCTATTTCTAATACGCTACCAATATCAAGAGAGGTGTCAAACGACGCGTATTGACCTCAGTATTAATAATCCGAAGGTGGAAATGAAAAATTTTAACTCGTTCAAAAGATATTAAACAAAAACCGAAAATTTACCCGCGGGTCCCTCCGAAACCGGGGGTGGTATCCATAATATTTTTGCGCAGAACACCTTTCTGCATTGGCGGTCTTCGGCCGCGCTTATAAAAAATTAACCTGGGTGGGTCCAACACCGGTTTGGAGACCAAAACTATATCCGCGCAAAACACTTATGTTTAAAATTTTTTTTGTGGATACACCAACATTACAACAACCACATGAAAATAGCCAACTTCAACTGCAAATATCTCCCGGCAGAGATACAATTTTTTTCCACCGTCGACCCCTCAACTAGACCTTTACCGACAACTCAAACACCAATTTGCTTGTAATTTAAAAACCTTTAAGAGCATATTTTTTATTTCTGCGAAATAAATTTCTATTTTTAAAATTGTTGCAAAAACCGTGCAAAAAAAATTGTTCTGGAGCACATTTTTGCACGCAAGGAAAAGCACACACGCAAAATTTTACTCTCTATGGTGTCCCCTATAATTAATGTACCTTGATGTATTTCTCTGATATGTATTCTGAGTTAATAAAAATAAGTTTTTCACCTTGTAATAACTAAGGCTAGTAATAAAAAGTAGAAAATAAAAAAAAAATTAAGCACTTCCTTTATATAAATGGACAACAATCAGCGGAAAACTTATCTTTATACAAAGACATATTCTTTCTGATCTGAATTGATTTTAAAATTTTGACATAGAAATTGTAAAAATATTTATGAGACAAAAAATATAACCGTGTAGCGCAAATCATTGACTATATATTGATAAGTTGACTCCATTCCTCCCAACTTTCCAATCCAAATAATGTGTGCTCTATATATGCCTTTGTTTAAAGACACACTTTTCGCTGATTTTTGTCTATTTATATAAAGGAAGTGCTTAAAATTTTTTATTTATTTTTGTGTCGTCATATGCAAGTTGAATACAACAATGAAACCCAAATTAATCTCAAAAATACAAGTAATCGTTTTGTATATACATAACAATACCTATGTACATTAAGTAGTAGTAATACTAAAAGCTAGAAAATAATTAGGTAGGTCTAGGTACTAGTCATCACACTCCTCATCAATCTAGGGCGTTGATCAGACAATTAAATAAAAGCGTTGGACGCGTCAATTGATAGTTATAAGTAAGACCAACTGAACCTTAATCAGGTCAAGCTACGCCTCAAATTTTTAGAGATTTCACGCGCCCAACGCTTTTATTTAACTGTCTGATCAACGCCCTAGATTGATGAGGAGTGTGATGACTAGTACCTAAGACCTACCTAATTATTTTCTAGCTTTTAGTATTATTATTACTTAATGTAAGTATTATTTTCAATAAAACCGTTTAACTTACATTTTTATTTTAATTATTACTTTTTTTTTCAAGTTTTTAGTCTTTATTTAATTGCCCATTATTTCTCATTCTATTTAGTTAATTTAGTGACTCATTATTACAAGACTCTTTCCTGACAATTTGTTACAATCTAAGTCCTCAATACATAATCCTTCCAAAGACTTTACTCGACTCGGCGTCACGTATGCTTATACCTCCTCGAACTCCAAAGTATTTTGATGTCACTTCTACCGGACTATATGTACTATTTGTTCCGAATATGAGCCAAATCGGACAACGATACGAGTATTTTTAATATCTCGATTTATATTTCTATATGTAATATATGAGCCAAATCGGACTACAAATACGATCCTTGCCGCACATAGCGGGATTTTTTTCATAAAGCGATTTCTATTTCTGTATGTAATACGAGTATATGAGCCAAATCGGACCACAAATACGTTTTTAGTTTAATAGCAAAAGTGTCTTCTTTCTGATGCCATAATGGTTTTGTTGTAGATTAAACAGAAATAAAGTTATAAGCCACTACATGAATCAACCTATGAAAAGGGGTTTTTGGCCCCTACTCCAGATTATGAGGGTCTACTGGGTTTATGTGTTCGACTAGACCGACAAATTGAGGTATATATCGCCTAGAGTATATTTTCACTGTCAAACAGTGTAATTGATATTACGTGATGATGCACAAAATGCAGTTTTTTTCAAAAAGAGCTCGGAGAATTTTCGTAAAATTTTATAGCTGCGCCTTTTTTTAGTTCGCGGAACAGCAATCCGCAAAAAACTCGAAGGTGGTATGACTTCGAATTAAAACATATTTCAGGCACCACGTGAGTGCTTATGGAGATAGATCAATCAGTTGTTTGCTAGGATGTCATGGTTTGTGACAGTTTATCGAAAACTGCCTGTTCGTTGTGCTCTTTAATGTTGAGTTTTTTGGGGTCACTATGTAGGTGGTGTTCGGGGGTCATAAGGAAACGTCCCGTGGCAGTTCTGATTGCAGCATTTTAACAGGCCTACAGCCTTTTCCAGTATGTGTTTTTAAGACCAGGCCACCAACATTTCTTTATCTTTTCCGCAGGTGATTTGTTCTTAAGATACAATTCCGGTGGCATGTCAGATTGTTATCGAACATTACCCCTAAAATAGTGGAAAGCCACACAAAAAAGAACTTACCAAGCTTAACAGGAGCCCTGAAAACAACCCCGACGGCTGCACTGTATGCCATTCTGCACATTCCACTTGTAAACCCGGTAGCAAAGAACATAGCGTTAACAACTGCAACGACTCTCAGTGTCTCGGGGAAGCTTGAGCGCAGACCATACGGCCATTGTAGTATAGCGTCATAAATTACAGGACGAACAGATCACCTGATTCTCTATCTGCGCTTCGAGGGGTTCTTAAAGCCACAATAGAGGTGGATGGTTGGCGCAAGAGTGTTCAAATGGCAGACGAGGCGGCACATGTGCACATATGTTTCCGAAGTAGTGGAAGGAGTAGGGTCTGCGGTATACGTTGCTCATCCGGAAATAAACAGATCCTACAAGCTGCCAGATCACTCTAGCGTTTTTAAAGCGGAAGTATTAGCCGTAACCAAAGCAGTAAAAACACTGGAAGAGAATAGATTAAACTGCAGCCCAGTTTACTTTTATATTGACAGCGAAGCAGTAATTAAGGCAATAATCTCGCATAGCACAGCATCTAAAAGTGTTTTAGAATGTAAGCAATTCCTGGAAAGAATCGGGACAGGGAAAAGCATGCATCTATACTGGGTCCCAGGGCATATGGAAATAGATGGGAATGAAAAAGCTGATGAACTAGCTGAAAAGGGCACATCCCTTGAAGCTTGCTCCGTAGACATCCCAATTAGATTGGGAGAGATTAGGAGAAGGCGAGAGGTGCACATGATCGACCGGAACGGCATGTGTTCAAGCGCGGGCCTGTAAAGTGTCGAAGATTATGGGTAAAACCTAACAAAGTTTCTTCCAACATTTAAAATAGAGGACTGTAGACCTCTTGACGAGTATTCTGACTGGACACTGCCTTCTGGCGTCACTCGCCTTTAAATTAGGCTTGGTCAGTAATAGCAGATGTAGGAAGTGCGGGTTAGAGGAGGAAATGATCGAGCACGTTTTGTGCTCGTGCCATGCGCTTGCTAAGCGGAGGCTAAGACTCCAGCTATTAGGAGTGATACATCTGTCAGACCTAAATGCAGCAAGTGGCAGAAGTATAGAAATCTTCACGTATTTGCCAAGAGGACGGAGTAATTTTATAACATAGGTCCTGGGTTTTGAAATGGTTTTTCAGTTTGGTCGTTAAATAAACTTCTACATAGTAACACTACGGACTCATTCAGTCTACGCGACGGATTCATGCACCGGCCAGTTCAACCTAACCTAACCTACCCCTAAAAACTTTGGGCGACTGACAGTCGGTAGCGGGACACCATCGACATGAACGTCCAATACTTGCGTTATCTGTTCCTTCCACGTCAGAGTGACCGTGGGTTTTTTCGGTGATAATTTTCCTAGGTTTTAAAATTTCTTTCCAAAGTTCACACGACGTTTGCCAACCATTCATATAGTTTGCGGTCCTACTTTTTAGACAAAGGGGAAGGTTTTTGTTGTTAGGTGCGACCGATCACAAATTGTCATCAATGTCCTCTAACGGGAGTCCAAGGAAACATGCAGTTTCAAAAGGGGTGGACCATAGTGAGAGGGATGGTTGGTGTCATGTGGGGATACATCACAAGCAGGACATTTTGTATGTCGGGGTTGATTCTGGATAGGTAAGAGTTTAACCTGTTTCAGTATCCAGGTCGAAGTTGAGCTAGAGTGACGCGCGTTTCCCTATGGAGAGTGCGTTCCTCTTCTGCGAGTTCTGGGTATTTTTCTTTAAGAACTGGATTCGCCGGGCAATTCCTGACATAGAAGTCCGACGCCTGTTTGTGGATATCACTGAGGACTTGCTTGTGCTTTTTTGCTTCATACGGCTGTGTTCTCAGGTTCCGTATTTCCACATAATGCTTACGGAGATTACCCTTAAGCCCCTGGGAGAAGTAGCTTCATGAATCAGATGTCTGTTGGGATGCCCAGGTTTATGGATATTCAAAAGAACTGTTTGTTCAGCATTTAATTTCTCTCCCTAATGGGGAGTACTCTCGCTTCATTATGTAGATGGGGTTCTGGGGCAGTATTTTGTCCGGCCTGCTTTTTCTTCCAGTAAGTAGTCTTTAGGCTTATCGGGTACGCGTGGCATGCAATCGGCCGGCCAATTTCTTTGTAAGCGGTAATGAGCGTTTCTTTGTCTTACCCCAAGTGCTGCCGGCAAGAGGTTTGAGGATTTTATTACGGGTCTGGATTTTAGGAAAAATTGAGTTTACATGCTCTTCAAAATATAGATCTTGATCGAATGTCACACCCAAGATTTTTGGGTGTAAGACAGTCGGTAGCGAAATGCCATCGACGTGGATGTTAAATATGGTCGACATTTGGTGCGTCCATGCTGTAAATAAGATCGCCGAGGATTTTGTCGGCGACATTGTCAGGTTTCGCGAGGCGAAAAAACTGGGGACATCAGGGAGATAGCTGTTTCTTTTATTACAAAGCTTATAGAAGTGTGGGACTGGGCCTGGGGCCATTATTATGCAGTCATCGGCGTAGGAAACGATAGTGACACCTTCTGGTCATGAAGGTACCTTCGATATGTAGAAGTTAAACAGAAGTGGGGATAGGACACCACCCTGTGGCACCCTTTGTTTAATTATTCTAGGTTTAGATGTTATGCTACTAAATTGCACTGATGCTTGCGACCAGACAGATAATTTTCGGTTTTGAAACTTGGGGGAAGGGAGGACTTGCAGTAACGTGCCGTGGTTCACCGTATCAAAAGCTTTTGACAGGTGTAGCGCAACGAGTACTGTCCTATGGTGGGGGTTTTTATTAAATCCGCAATTTATTTGCATTTTAATGGCGTTTAGCGCAGTGTATTGCTATGTAGTTTTCGAAAGCCATGCTAATGATTGGCAAGACGCAAATTTCGTCGGCAGATCGCTCGAGGGAAAGGAGTATGGGTAGGTGGTTGGATGCCAATGTTACCATCGGTTGCCAGTTGACGCATTTTACAAGTCCTGCGCTCACGATTGATAAATCTGGCGAACTGTGACAGCTTCCTACCATACGAGTGGGGGCGTCCGCCAACACCTCGCCCCTGCTGTCCTCCTGTAGGTTAGATGCCATAGAACGTGGCGGGCAATGAAAGCGCCTATAAGATAATACGATTATCGCCAGTGAGTAGTGCGCTGATGTCAGGGCAGTATCTAGTGGGGCCACAGGTGACAGGAGAGATGTAGATGTTGATGATTTCCAAATTTACATTTCCTGACCGGACAGACATGCCTTGACGTTCCAGGATACTGTCCCTGCGGCCGATGTCGGGATCAAATAGATTATATTGCATTGAGTGGTGGGTGATAAACGCGATATACCATTATACTATAATAAAAGCAACGAGTTGCGCTGATGTGAAGCGTTAAAACATAATTACTTTATTGTAGAAAATGTCTTACTATTTATACAGAAATTTCTATTGTGCACATATATAGTTACATTAATACTTACAGACCAGAGGTATCTACATTCTAATTATATATAGTTACATATAGCTAGGGTCAGCTTAGTGGTTGGCCTAATTTAAAAATTTGTTATTGAATAAATATTTCGGCAGGCGCATTGACGAACTGTCATTAAATGTAATTGGATATGTTTATGAATATTTGGGCCGTGCATGTTGCTAAACCGACGGTATTGTTTAGTCATGCTGAAATGCATTGAGTAAGGGATTGCAACTGTAAACAGATACGACCTCCCGCTGGGCTCAACGTAACTTATCTATGCCGCTATGGTTAGCCTGTGTGTGGTCAGTATTTGGTTATGCATAAAAAGTGCATCGAAACTGAGATTCATTCTGGCACGTACATAATTACAAATATCTTGTATGTGAGGCTTATTCTGGGAATACCACACCATCCACTTTAGGAAGAGTTATTTACAATTGAAAAAAATTGTATATGACTCTTAAAGAGCCTTAATGACCCACTTAAGGTTTGTTTCAATTTAAGAATTTTAATTGCATTTAGTATTATATTGTAATTTATTGCATGTCGGTAACTTGATATAGACAATAGAGAGTCTGTTTACATTGTTTTCTATTAACATTTTTTTTTTTCATATGCTGACTTTTGACTTTTTTTATTGGGTTAAGCCTATTCTTATGGACTATTATTTCTTTATTTTGTAGGTTGGTTAAAGTAAAAATATTTCTTATTACTATTTTCTAATCTATTGGGGGTTAAAGTAAAAGTATTTTTCCTTATATGTAAAATTGTGACCTCGCTAATTGTGAAGTTTTCTTAAATGAGACCCGGGCTAATAAGTTTATAATTATTTCTATAATGTGATATTTCTACTAACTAAAGATGAATGATTCTTTTTTTAACCATTTTTATTAAACAACTATTTTCATTCTTTATGGAGTTCTACTAATCTAAGAACATATAAAGTACGAAATCTGTCATTAATTATGCGAAGAATTTAGGGGTTGTGATTTATGGAAGAGCAGAGTAGTTATGTATTGGTAGTAGTCCAATTAATAGGCAAAATAATAGTATAGTGGGTGCATAAATTTTTCATATCTTTATACTTTTTGGTTTTCCGTATTTTCCAGCAATATATTTTTGATCTTTTACGTCATGCGATTTCTGCGGCGGCCACCAAGGCAGAATCGTCATGACTTTTATGAAGAATTATTTTTATTTTACCGGGATTGTCACATGCACAATCTTTTGGGTTAGTGCAATTATTTGATCTTTGATAACTTGGGTACCAATTTTATTTTAAAAATTCGCCTACTGCAGTAAATATTTCATTCTAATCACCAATTTGTCCCTCACGACAACTGTGTTTTTTATCATTTACAAGTCCTAGATTGCAGGCACAGCCTGATAAGCAATTGCCCCAAGTCAATTTTATCATTGACAACCAGGTTGCTTATTTTTCTTACGCTACCATTTTTCTATGAAAAGGAGCGCGACATGTCTCATTGTTGCAAATTTATATAGCGTTTGTATATTTTTATATGTTCTCTTTGTGACTTTTTCTTCATTTTTTGTTGTTCTTATTGGCTGGTTTTTTAGTATTTTTTTTTTTCGTTCTTAGGTTTTGCATATTTCCAGTGTCCTAAAATTTCCTATTGCTTCATGACCATCTTTGTCAGGAGCATTCACAGGAATTAGGCAAATTTTAATTTGCTCTCAAACTTTAGCAGGGTTAATGAGTATGGCTGTACTGTTGATTGCGACATTTTAAGAGTTATTATTTGTTGCTCTTCCTCAGCTTTGGGGTTGGTTTTAAAGGGTTTAGAGTGCTTTGAATATTAAATACGTGCTTGAATATATTTAACTTTCATATAGTTTTTGAGTATCGTGGCTATTGCAATGGTCAATAGCACGATAACGCAGTTTAAAACTGCTAGCCAAACATCAGGTATGTTTGCGGCAGCTTTTTTTTCTGGTTCAGCTGGTGGTTTATATTTTAATATCCTATTTTCTCTTTCTTTATTTTCTGAGTTTCCTGAATTTTTCTTTCCTAATTCATATCCGGCTATTGCAATCATTATGCCAAGTGATATCTTTGTCCACCAAGCCATGCTGAATTTTTCCCATAATTATTTTTCTGCTTCTGTGAGAAATGAACTAAATTTAATTTTTAATAAAATTTTTGATTTTATTCTTTATATTATGCATTCCATTTTACTTGTTTATTTAGTTAACCTTATTAAAGTCTAAGATAAATTTTGTCCTTAACGGAAAAATTTGTTTTAAAAAAAATTTTGGGCATTTTAATATAATTTATTTTTCTTTCATTTACAAAATATTTTAATTTTCATGCCATTCTCATCGATAGCGTTAATATGCTTTTTTTCAAAAAAACATTCTTTTAGGCTTCAAAATTAAAATTTTTTTTTTCAATAGAACATTTAATTTTCTTTGTATTTTCAACATTTTAAGTGTTAACGTTGGATCTTAAGTTGTTATGAATTTTTTTTTAATCCTATTTAAAAAAAAAACCCTAAGCAAAAACAAAATTTTTTGCTAATGGTTTAGCGTTCATAAAGCCGTAGTTGGTCTCCGGCCATCAGTCAGATATTTTATTTATTCCACTTCACCTATGTGTTTGTTGCCAGTAAAATTTATTGTTCAATTTTCCGTTTGTGACATTTATTCCACCCTTTTTATGCGTGGTAATTGCAGTTTGCCGATTGTCATGAAGTATGCCTTTGCTCTGTTTTATTGTCTCATTTGCCTTCTCGTTTTTAAAATTCAAATCGGTTGCCTTCAAGTTGTGGTAGAGCCTTGGTCTTCCATATCGCTTTGGTGTTAGAAGGAAGGTTACTTTTCGGAGTTATTTTAATTATTCGTGCTGCAATAGCAGTTGGAATCCTTTGTATTTGCTTATTTTATTATTTCAGGATCCTTCAGCTTATTTTAAAATTCAACTTTTGCCAGGATGGCAAGATTATTAACTTTTATACTTTTCGAAAAAAAATTCCTTGGCAGGATCTCTGAGCAGCTAAATCTTTTAAGCAATTTTTGCCTGGTCAGCAGAATTTATGCTTATTGTAGATCGAACTGGCAGGATCTTCCTCCAGCTAGATTTTTAGCAGTTTTGCCAATTCCAAATCTAGGCTGGCAGTATCGCCATGTAATAAAAGAAACGAGTTGCGCTGATGTGAAGCGTTAAAACGTAATTACTTTATTGTAGAATATGTCTTACTATTTATACAGAATTTTCTATTGTACGTATGCGTAGTTACATTAATACTTACAGGCTAGAGGTATCTACATTCTAGTTACATATAGTTACATATAGCTAGGGTCAGCATATTGTTTGGCTTAATTTTAGAAATTTGCTATTGAATAAATATTTCGGCAGGCGCATTGACAAACTGTCATTAAATGTAATTGGATATGTTTATGAATATTTGGGCCGTGCATGTTGCTAAACCGACGGTATTGTTTAGTCATGTTGAAATGCATTGAGTAAGGGATTGCAACTGTAAACAGATTCGACCTCCCGCTGGGCTCAACGTAACTTATCTATGCCACTATGGCTTGCCTGTATGTGGTCAGTGTTTGGTTATGCATAAAAAGTGCATCGAAACTGAGATTCATCCTGGCACGTACATAATTACAAATATCTTGTAGGTGTGGATTATTCTGGGAATGCCACAATACACAGAGTAGGCCTGCAAAGCAGATCTTGCCGTGAGTTTGGTCTCTTGGATCGGTTCAATGCGGATGTTATGCCGCTTCATGAAATCAGTGTTCTTCCCAGTTAACCCATTACAGTTTAACTGCAGCATTATGAAGTGTAGTTGAGTTTGCGGCCTGGCAGCATGGCGCGACGAAACACGTCGGGGGGTTGCCGTCGCTGAAACCAAAAGACCTAATAAAGTGGCACCGAAAAAGGTAGGAGCTGCATTGGGCAGATTGCAACATGTATATTCTGTGCTGGAAAACGGTGGTAGGGACTAAGAGCCTGTTTCCCTGGCCTACTCGAATTCTAGTGCCGGAAATAGGGGAAGAAGAACACGAAGGCAGGGGATGATGTTCGGCATTGCTACCTACTCTACGGAGATTGTAGTAATGAGTAGGAGCGGCCGTATGAGCCGGTGGCGCCTTGGGGCGAGAGCAGCAGCGGGTACTTGTTGTGGCTTGCTGGGCAGCGGGGCTGCTGGAGGGTAGTGGGGGCGCTAAAGTGCAGACTACGGGACGCCCTTAGGCATGAGCAGAAAAGAGCCACACAAGATTTGTAAAAGTTATGAGAATGTCGGGTTTTGGGGTCTAGCCCAGAACATCCCGTCCGGTGCAGCCATCCCTTACACGTGACGCACTGACAAGAGTATCGCCGTCCTAAAAAGATTCTTTTCCGCAAACGCAGCAAAACCATTTCTCTGGACCGGGATAAGGTACAGGTCCCGAATTGGGTTCGATATCTTCCCGGAGCAGGAGAATATGGCGCAGTCCCGCTGCAAGGATCTGCTGGGAGGATAACAATTTGCGGGAGGTATGCAACAAATTAAGTAGGGTTACACTGAAATTACAGCCCTTAGTCAGGAAAAATTCCGAGTGTTTCCGGCTGCCTTGGGAAGCGAAGGGGAAAGGTGTGAGCATTCTATGTATTGGAGTAGCCTGTTCCGTCTGGACCTTTTGACTTAAAGAGCTTGGCCCTGTGGTTGGCTTTTTCAACCTCTGCGGGTGTGATGGTAATGGGTGGCACGTCGTGTTTATGTCTATGTGCCTGTCTTTTTGTCAATTTTTTAATACAATAAACTGATAAAAAAATACTACAGTGAAAAAAGAAATTTTCATTCTCGCTAAATTAGCCAATCCTACTGATTTCCTTAACAAACGACCAAACAAGTTTTTGAAGATGGGAATAATTTCTGAATCTTCTTCAGGATTTGGCGTATCGTAAGGATTTGGTTAATAGTAGATTTACCAGGTAGGTTTATGAGGTCCAATCAGTTCGCTGAGTTTGGGCTTCAGTTTTTATTTGTCGCTCTTAACTGGACGTCCGAGTTTTGGTGGTATATTCAGGATTAAGAATTCGGAACTTAACATATTTTGACCGCTCAAAAGTTATGAGTTGTGATGAGCTGCACAGCGATACAAACCAGTAGGCGTCGCAACAGCCGAAACAATCAGAAAGTATCAATTAGTAAGTCATTTACGTGATGAACTTATTCTCTGTCTTGTTTTTAAATTATAAAATAAAAAAGCCTGTTTTTTCGGTAGACACTATCTCTTTGCGATTTGTTTTTATACCGGATTTAAGTCAACTGAAAAAATCAGTATCCTCAGCCGAAAAAAAAGTATAATAGCATTGCTCATCTATTCATTGGTCTATCCATCAGCCTTTTTGTCCGGGGGTCATCGTCAAATGTTTTTGTGCAAAAACTTTCATTTGAAGAAATGAATTGTTGTGAAATTCAACATACTAGATACTTCTTTAGACCGCGTGTAATACTCCTGCTAAAAATGGGCGTAATATGTACGTATTTTATTACCTTAATTTTTCTGGATTTATGGATAGATAAATACTTATTTATAGATTAATAATTATGCTTGTCTAAGTTAACCCGTTGTGGGTTTAAAACTTAAAAAAAATTATTTTTTTGCCGGCTTATGCCGGTGTTTTTCACTTTATTACTTTTACACGAGCAGAATACAACTGAAATACAACTGTATGGCTTTTATTAATTCTTAGCGACGGCCCAATTGCAGCGGCGTCGCATCGTTGTTGGTATTTTCATATGTTGCAGTGGTATCGTATCACTGCCAATGTTCCCATCCGCTGGTGACGCGCCGTTGACGTTTGTTGGATGCTCGTATATAAATATGAAGCTAAGGTATGCGCAGTACTTGCAGTGCGAACTGTGTTCCCACGGAGCGGTAGTGAGGCATCAGCATTTATTTCATATGCATGCGCGTTTTGTAACTGGAGTGAAGAATGCAGGTGGCTTATGTTGTTGATATCATATCACCAGTAATATTCCCATGATGTGAATATGCTTAGTCAGCGTTTATCGCATGCTCGTGTGCTGCGATGTGGCTTAGAGAATGCAGGCAACCCACTATGTGAATGTTTGTGAAGTTTGAATGTGTGTGGTGTTAACTCCTCCCCTCTTAAAGACGGTTGTCTTCGATCGTCTGAAAAATTTGAAAAGTCTTTACTTCGGGTACTGGGACTTGGACTTGCCTGGTTGTTTCTTGGCTCTGGCTGCCTTGAGTGATTGATTGTAATGGTTGCTCTATAGGTTTATTTGTTTTTTTCCTGCAGTGCCTCCTTAGGCTGGCAATGACAAGGATAACTAGGATTATGGTAATCCCTGAGAATATTCGGTTGGCCGTGTTTTCTGTTTGGATGGACTGGATTTTTATAGTGTTGTTGAAGTGTAACTCGCTAAGGGCTTCGAGTGACAAAAGTTTGGTGAAGCTCTCCTCTCTTGGATTTGGCTGTGCTATTGCTGGCATCACCCTTAAAGGAGGTGTTTCGAAATTCCTATAAGTTCTGCCGTTAGCTATTACCGTCTCATTTTTGAAGTTCAGTATATAGGTGCCATTTATTTTGCGCATATCTCCGCTGATACTTATATTGCCATGGTAATCATTAAGGAATAGTATTCCTGGGGCAATTAGCTCGTCTCTTGGTATGTGGTGGCAATTTATCATGGGGCACGAAGAATTAAGGCTTTTAATTAGGTTAGTTATACAAAAGTCATTTTTTAAATCTAACAATTCGTCTTGCTTACAAATGCTAATTGAGTTATATTTTTTACAACTAGTTTCCGAATATTTCTTCTTTATTTTGAATAATATTATTGAATTTTAAATTAATCATTATATCTTTTTTGGTAATTTTTATAGCCTTATGCGTTTACGTTATGTTAATAATAATGAGCTTAAAGGCCGTGGTGGTTGTGTTTTATTTAACCACGGCCTTTAAGCTCATTATTATTAACATAACGTAATCATTATATCTTTTTTTATTACTGATTTTATAATAAAATTGTTATAAATTACTTCTGTAGTTAATGGAATTTTCAAGACGTACAAAACAGAAGTTGAGTTGCTTAATACGCTAACTTCGGCTAATTCTAGAGCCTCTTCCATTGTGTTGAAGGGCATATTTTTCCTTATTAAACTCCTTAATGGATATCTCAATTTCTTTCCAATTCAAAATCATGGAATTTATAATACCTAATCTAGCCCATTGTATGGCATATTTTATGTTAATTATTTCTTCTTTTATAAGCCTAATTTTATTTTGTAAATTTAAAGCGATTTCGTTTACAATTACCTCTTCGTTCTGAAAGGTACTTAATATATCGTTAGTGGGTTTCGTTAAATTATTTATCTGCTGCTTAAAAGCATTGTTTATATAATATTGCTTATTATTATTGTTAATTAGTTTTTCTAAATTACCATTTATCATAATTAGGTCGTCATGATCTGGGTTTCCTGCCAGGTATTTCCAGGCAGTGCCAAGGATATCTAGGGATCTTCTTTGTCTGGGACTATGAGGAGGCTCTACGATTTCCAACATTTCAATAGCTTGTTGGGCCTCGTGTTGCAAGGTGGGATAAATAGGATTTTCGGTGGTTAAAACTTTGTCTATCATCTCAGTAATGTTTTGCAGAACTTGACGGTAGACTGCGGTATCAATGATGTGGATAAAGTTAAGGGTGCCATCCTTGATTTTGGAGAAACCATTATCGATGGTTATTAAGTGGGATGAGGAATAGTCGTGAATTTGGACTTCTCCCTGGGTAGTGCAGGCGAGTAGGCTGGAGAGAAAAAAAAATAAAAATTTTGGGGATACGACCATTTTATGAAATTTCCTTACTCTATTTGTTCGAAGTTTTGTGAAATTTATTTGTTAAATCGTTCGCCTATGGCGTGTTAATCGATGGAAAATTCGTTACATGGAAGTAAGATAAGAAATGAGAAAAAGTGATTTTTCTTCTTTAAAAAAAAATTTTTTTTTTTTTTTGTTATATTTTTATCAGCTCCTTATCAGCCCTTTGTGCACCGTCTTCCCTGATTGGGTTATGACTGTGGAGTTCCTGTCTTCTCTGACGACCTCCTTCCTGTACCTGGGTGTAAGCTTATTGCCTACTCTTTTGTTTATTCTGACATAGATGATGTCATTGGGACTGTAAATTTTGAAGATTGATCTTTCTTTATTGTGGAATTCTAAATCTTTTATTTGTTTTTCAGCTAAGTTTTTTATGTTTTCTTGCCTGTGGTTTTCCAATTGTTCGGGGTCGGTACTTACAGTCCTTCCGAAAAATACTTCTATTGGTTTTCTCTTAATTGTCGAATGGATGGAATAATTGTACTTGCAGAGTGATCTGTTAAGTAGATCTTCGAAGCTATCGTGCGTCCTTTCACTTTTCACGCATCGCATTATTTCTGAAAGGGTGGAATGGAAGCGTTCAACCTGGCCGTTGACAGTACTGGTGTAAGGGGGTGTCTTGTAAATCTCTATTCCGTATTGGTTTTCGAGCATAAAGGTTATGGTTACAGAGTTTAAGGATTTTTCGTTATCAATAACGATTTTTTCTGGGATACCAAAAGAGGTTAGCAATTCTTGAAGGGGTTGTTTTATATCCTCTGTCGCCCTTGATCTAAGTACTTTCGCTTGGGCGTATTTAGAGAATTTGTCGATGGCTGTGAGGATAACCTTATTGTTTGTGTGATATATATCGATATGGACAATGTGTCCTGGGTATTTGGGAATTGGGGTTGCTTGTATGATTGGGGCAGTCGGATGTCTTTCGTACTTATTTTCATTGCATATTTTGCATTGTTTTGTGATTCTTTTTACTTTAGCAGTCATTTGCGGGAAATAGCATTTATCTAAAAGCTGTTTTTTATTTTCTATTGCATTTCGATGAGCTTTATTATGCTCCTTTATGATTTCTGTTTCTTGTTCCGCTTCGTTCAAGATATCCTTTATGAATTTGCGGGTATATAGTACTCTGTATCTGCTAAAATAAGTTTGGTATATTGTTTGGATTTTGCCCAGAATGCTATCTTCGGTTCTTATGCAGTTTGTTGTTGAAGGATTTAAGTATCTTTTAAGTAGGGTGGTGAGAGTTTCCTCCGTAAAATCTCTTTCGATTATGATATGACGGTGGTAGGTGGGGAAAATTATCTTAAATTGGTATGAAGGAATTTCTCCTACTGAAATAAAAATTTGGTTCTTGAATGCATTGATGAGTGCATCGGTGTAGGGAATAAGGGTTTGACCTGAACTTTCGTCGCTGTGTTGGGTGGGTGTCAATGAATTTATTTCTTGTGGTGGTCTAGAAAGTGCGTCCGCTACGACGTTTGTGTGTCCGGGCTTGTATTTGATCTCATAGTTGTACTCCTCCAAGATGGCTTTCCATCTCTTCAGTTTGCTATTGTTGTTCTTGTTGCTGAGGGCATATGTAAGAGGTTGGTGGTCTGTGAAAATTTTGACTACGGCAGAGCCGTAAAGATAGCTTCTCAAAGATTTGAGGGCCCAAATGATGGCTAACATTTCCTTCTCATTTGTTGCGTAGTTTTCCTCGGCCTTTGATAGGGTTCTAGATATGAATAGAATTGGTTTATTATCTTGTTCAAGCACTGCTCCTATTGCGTAATTGGAGGCGTCGGTAGTTAGATGGAATTCTTTACCAAAATTGGGGTATTGTAACATCACGTCGTTGGACGTAAGCGTCCTTTTTATTTTATTGAAGGCGTCTATTGCTTCGTTGTTCATGGTTATTGCTGTTTTTGCAGATAAATGTTTACTCATTCGTCCTTCCTCCCCTCTTAAGATGAGAGTAAGTGGTTTTGCTATTTTGGCGTAGTCCCTAATGAAACGTCTGTAAAACCCAGACATTCCTAGGAAAGATCTGAGGTCCTTTAGTGTTTTTGGTATAGGTACCTTTTCTATTGCTTCAATCTTTAATGGATTTGCTCTAATGCCGTCTGCTGACTATGAATCCTAAAAATTCTACCTCCTGCGCGAAGAATTTGAATTTGTCTAGCTGGATTTTCATATTGGCTTGCTCTAGTGTATCGAAAATTATTTATAAGGATTTAGCATGGTCTTGTTCTGTCTTGCTGAAAATTATGATATCGTCTATGTAGACGTAACACAACTTCCCTATATGTTGCGGTAGTATATCGTCGAGGGTGCGTTGGAAAATTGATGGTGCGTTTTTCAGTCCGAAAGGGAGTCTAGTAAATTCATATTTTGCGTTGTTTATGGAAAATGCGGTTTTTCGATATCTGATTCTTTCAGGGGTATTTGGTGGAATCCGCTTTTCAGATCGATGACGGAAAAGAACCTATTACGTCCTAGTTGCGCTAGTACTTCGTTTATTTCGGGGATGGGGTACCTGTCTGCAATAGTAACCGAGTTGAGCTTCCTGTAGTCAATTACTAGCCTGTATTGTTTATTTCCTGCAGAGTCTGGTTTCTTGTTAATGATCCAAACGGGGGAATTATAGGGGGAGTGAGATGGTCGTATAATCCCATCTTCGACAAGTTTATTGATCTGTTTTTCGACCTCATTTTTTAGAGACATTGGATAAGGGTAATATTTGGTGTAAATTGGAGAGTCGTTTGTTGTACGGATTTCGCCGACGATTCTAGTGGTGTATGTTAGTTTTTTATCGGGTTCGGCGAATAATGTGGGGAACTGTTGCACTAAATTCCCGTTGTCGAATGGGGTTGAAGGTGAACTCAGTATCTTCGGAAAGCTATATTGGTTGTTAGCATTTATGGACCTAAAGTTTTGGTTTTCTAATTTAGTGCATAAATGTAATGCTTCGGGTAAGTCTGCAGGTTCTTTCATGCCGAGGAGCCTGGAGAGGTCGCCTGATAATCCTCTTACGAAGGTATCTAGTGCTTTATCCCGATATGTATTGGTGAGTACACGCATTGCTTCGTCGTTAATTTCCATACAGGAAATTTTATTGAGGATGAGAGATAGGTGCTTGTAAACTTCTGCGTAGAACTCCTGTACCGACTTCCGTCCTTGGATGAGACAGGTCATTTGGTACTCGAGGGTGCTGAGATCCATCTTGTCGGCGTAGTGCGTTGTAAGACAACGCGAAATTGCCTTCCAATTGAGCGGGGTGTTGTATGCTTCGAGCGCGGCATCTGCACCACCGACAATTTTGTTTCTGATAATGTTCAGGATACCAAAATACCTTGGAGTACCTACACTGTGTTCGTAAATTTTTAGTACTCTTTCTACGCTCTTCTTCCAACTACTGAACTCAGTAGGGTTTCCACTGAACTCTCTTAGGGAACGGACGACGTCAGGGATCTTGTCCATGTCGGAAATGCTATTTCTGAACCTCTCGTCAATTGTCTGATCAGTTAGCAAAGGGGGTTGAGCACTGATTCTAGTCAGGACTGAAGCGTCGGTCTGAAGGATTTCGGCTAGGGTGCTTCTTACAACTTCCCTAAATTCCTCGGTCGTTGTTACGGCTTGGGGAGGGAAAGGTTTGCAGGTGCTGTTGAGGCAGCTGTTGCTCCTGTATTTAGGAGTGGAGGCCTAAGTATATTATTCTGAGCCATTCTTCTCATTCGCTTACCAACCTCGCAAGTTAGTAAAAACAAAAATTGTTTAACGATAGCAGTTCACTTTCACTTTCACTTCACTTAACTTAGTTCTCTTTTTATTGGTTAACTATATATTACTCTAATTTAATTATTTCTGACATTAGTCCCACGGCGTAGAGGGTTTTTGGTCCTTTTTGCATCTTTTCTCGATAGTTATAGAAATTCTCTGCTACTCTGGCTCCCTCGATGCGCACTCTGCGTGGTGCGTGGCTTTCTTCTACTGAAGCTATTCACTTGTGGATTCCCGTTGTCGCGATGAGTTTTCCGCGAATCTGTTTGCGAGGCACTGCTTTAGGGCCTTTTGGAGCGTTAAATTCGCGGGGCACTACTTTAGGGCCTTTTAACTCGCGACTGGCCCCACGTTGGGCGCCAGTTAACCCGTTGTTGATTTAAAACTTAAAAAAAATTATTTTTTTGCCGGCTTATGCCGGTGTTTTTCACTTTATTACTTTTACACGAGCAGAATACAACTGAAATACAACTGAACTTAAAACTATATTAGTATGGCTTTTTATTAATTCTTAACGACGGCCCAATTGCAGCGGCGTCGCATCGTTGTTGGTATTTTCATATGTTGCAGTGGTATCGTATCACTGCCAATGTTCCCATCCGCTGGTGACGCGCGGTTGACTTTTGGTGGATGCTCGTATAGAAATATGAAGCTAAGGTATGCGCAGTACTTGCAGTGCGAACTGTGTTCCCACGGAGCGGTAGTGAGGCATCAGCATTTATTTCATATGCATGCGCGTTTTGTAACTGGAGTGAAGAATGCAGGTGGCTTATGTTGTTGATATCATATCACCAGTAATATTCCCATGATGTGAATATGCTTAGTCAGCGTTTATCGCATGCTCGTGTGCTGCGATGTGGCTTAGAGAATGCAGGCAACCCACTATGTGAATGTTTGTGAAGTTTGAATGTGTGTGGTGTTAACTTCTAGATCAAACGGCTGTGTTGGCAGGTGCTGCATCTCGTCATACTGCTTATGGAGATGTTCCCTTACCTCCGTGGAGGCGGAGCTAGATCAAGCAGTTGTTTGCTAGGATGTCCTGGTTCGTGATAGTTTAGCAAAAACTGTCTGTTCAGTATTTCGCTGTGATCTTTAATGTTGAGCTCTTTGGTCTCACTATGAAATTGGTGTTCGGGTAATAAGGAGACATCCCGCGGCAGTTCTGATTGCAGAATTTTGACAGGCCTGCAGCTTTATACAGTATGGTGGTAGTCATTTTTTTCTAGTGGGAAAGGGAGATTTGATATGTGGAAATTTAACAGAAGCGGGGATGGGACACCACCCCTGTTTAATTTTAATAGGCATTGAGATTTCGTTCCTAAATTGAACCGAAGCTTTCCGACCATTCAGTCCAACTTTAAGACAAGTGGAAGGGGTAAACCTTCTATATCTTGGAGTAGCGTGCAGTGATTGACTGTGTCAAAAGCTTTTGTCAGGTTAATGGCCCCGAGGACCGTCGTATGATAGGGTTTTGCCTGGTCCATTCCGTATTTTATATGAGTGTTGATGGGTGGCTAAGCGAAGTTCGCAGTGGAATGAGGTTTCCAATGCCTTCGCTTCTGGCGAACGGAGGGATATTGGTCGATATGACTCGGCGTCGTTAGCTGATTTACCAGGCTTTATTAGTGGAACTATCCTTGCCATTTTTCATTATTCGGGAATGACAAAGGACTTAAACGAAAGGTTGAAAATGTGCATCAGGTAGTTTATTCCCTCAACGCCACGGTGTTTTAAGCATTACCATGGCTATTCAATTTGGGCATATTGATTTTTGAGGGCTTGGCATTCGCTCCCCAAGGCCGTCGGTTCTATGTACCGGAGCGACTCGGGATTTTTCCCGACCAAGGTTGCCATTTCAGTGTAACCCTATTTAATTTGTTGCGTCCCTCCCACAAATTGTCATCCTCCCAGCAGCTCCTTGCAGCGGGACTGCTCCATATTCCCTTGCTCCGGGAAGGTATCGAACCCAATCCGGGTCCGTTTCCTGACCCCGGTCCTGAGAAATGGTTTTGCTGCACCTGCCGGAAAAGAATCTTTTTAGGACGGTCATACTCTTGTCAATTTGTCTCGTGTAAGGGATGGTTGCATCGGACAGGTTGTTCTGGGCTAGACCCCAAAACCAGACTCCACGTAACTTCTATAAATCTTGTGTTGCTCCTTGCTGTTCACTCCCTAGGATGTCCCGTAGTCTGCGCCTCAGCGCACCCCCCCCCCCCCCCCCCCCCCCCCCCCCCGCTAACTTCCAGCAGCGCCTCTGCTCAGCAAGCCACAACAAGTACCCGCTGTTGCTCGCGCCCCACGGCGCCACCAACTCACACGGCTGCTTCCACTCATACCTACAATCTCTTTAGTAGAGTCGGGAGCAATGCCGAGCATCAGCCCCTGCCCCCGTCTTCTTACACCCTCTTTTCCGGCAGCAATTGTGTAGGTCAGGGAAACAGACTCCTAGTCCCTACCTCCCTTTGCACCGTTTGCCAGCACAGAATATATACGTTTGCGAAATCCGCCCAATGCAGCACCTGCCATGGACGGTGCCACTTTCCTAGATGTTGTGATCTCCGCGACGGCAACCCCCCGACGGGTCTCATTGCGTCATGTTGCCAGGCCGCATACCCAAGGACGTCTAGTCCCAGGGCCACAACAGCAATCGCGTTCTGGCCTTCCACAACCCAGGCGTAGTCACCCGTCACATACTCCGACATCTCCCCTATGCACTTCAGAATTCTGCAGTTAAACTGTAATGGATTAACTGGGAAGATCACGGAAATAGTCGACTTCATGAAGTGGGACAACATCCGCATTGCTGCGATTCAAGAGACTAAACTCACAGCAAGATCTGCATTGCAGACCTGTTTTGGGTTTAATGTCCACAGAAAAGATCGCGAGAGCGGAAATGGAGGCGGCCTCGCGTTTATCATACACCACACTGTGCAATATCATATTTTGATCCCGACATCGACCGCAGGGACAGTGTCTTAGAAGTCAAGGATTATCTTTCCGGTCGGGCAAACTTAGAAATTATCAACATCCACATCCCTCCTGTCATCTGTTGCCCCAGTGGTTACCGCACTGATATCAGCGGCGTACTCACTGGAAACAATCGCATTATCTTAGGCGATTTCAATGCCCATCACGATCTATGGCATTCAAAATTGCGGGTGGACAGTAGGGGTGAGATGTTAGCGGATAAAATAGAAGAATCGACGTTCTGCAAAATAAACGGAGACGCCCCAGCCGGATATTTCAATCATGAGCGCAGAACTCGTAACCTGCGTCAACTGGCAGCCGATGGTAACATTGGCATCCGACCACCTGCCTATACTTATATCGCTCGAGCGTTCCGCCGACTTCATCGTCGCAGAAAATCGCAAAAGAAAAGTGGGACGAATACAAATCCTTTACAGACAACCGCTTTGCTGCCCTCCCTATCTCAACTGATGCTCACCAAGGGGAGCATGCTTTCCGCAAGGTCATTGAATTTGCCTCGGTTCGTTTCATTCCCACCGGTAGAATTCCCGAAATTCGGCCTACTTCCTGGCAGAGGCCGCAAGTTTAGCGAGAGAACCTGACCTTATAAGACAGCTCGATCCCGGCGACACCCAAATAAGGGATATAAACAAACGCATCAGATTGCTTGTGGATGAACACAAGCGGGCGAAATGGGAGGAGCACAAAAGCGGTTGTAACCTCTCTGCCGGTGTAGGTAAACTTTGGTCCACTGTTAAGTCCCTATTGAATCCGTCTAGGCACAATGACAAAATTTCCATCGCCTATGACGACAAAGTGCTGTCGGATGCGAAGAAATGCGCGAGCGCTTTCTGCCGACAATATATAATGCATTCTACGGTCGACAAAAATAGACGGAGGGCCAACAGACACGCACATAAACATAAGATCAGCGCGTCACCAATTACCATCACCGCCAAAGAGGTTGAGGATGCCATCGGTCATGCTAAACCATCCAAAGCAGTGGGCCCATCCGGCATAGCCATGCCGATGCTTAAAAGCCTAGGGAAAGAGGGTTTCAAATATTTAGCACATGCCTTCAACCTGTATCTTTTCATCTTTGTCATACCCGAAAAATGGAAAATGGCCTAGGTGGTCCCGCTACTAAAGCCTGGGAAATCAGCTAACATATCTCTCCTATCGCCAGTAGCGAAGACGCTTGAAGCCATTTTGCTCTCCTACTTAAAAGCAAGTTTGCAACTAGCCTGTCATCAGCATGGCTTCAGAAAACTCCATAACACCACCACCGCGTTAAATGCCATTAGCACCCAAATAAATTGTGGTTTAAATCAGAAGCCCCACCATAGAAGAGTACTCGTAGCGCTAGACCTATCAAAAGCTTTTGATACGGTCAACCATGGCACGTTACTGCAAGACTTGGAAGGGTCTACCCTTCCCCCATGTCTTAAAAGGTGGACCGCAAATTATCTGGGTGGTCGGCAGGCATCCCTGAAATTCAGAAACGAAACATCAAGAAGAATTAAACAAGGGGTGCCACAGGGTGGTGTCCTATCCCCACTTTTGTTTAATTTTTACATATCAAAACTACCTTCGCCACCGGAAGGAGTTACTATCGTTTCTTACGCCGATGACTGCACAATAATGGCCACAGGCCCGGGCCCACAGATCGATGAGCTTTGAAACAGAATAAACGGCTACCTCCCCGATCTCTCCAGTTTTTTCGCCGGGCGAAACCTGGCATTATCACCGACTAGATCATCCGCGACCTTTTTTACAACTTGGACGTCCCAAATGTTGATCATTTTGAACATCCACGTCGATGGCACTACGCTACCGACTGTCCTACACCCCAAAATCTTGGGTGTGACATTTGATCAGGATCTACATTTTGGTGAGCACGCAGCTGCAATTGTTTCCAAAATCCAGAGCCGCAATAAAATCCTCAAATCCCTTGCTGGCAGTACTTGGTAAAAAAAAGACAAAGAAAAGCTCATTACCACATGCAAAGTAATTGGCCAGCCGTTTGCGTGCTACGTGTCCCCTATATGGTCGCCAAGCCTAAAAACTACCCACTGGAAGAAGCTACAGGCCTGCCAAAATACTGCGCTCATAACCGCCACGGGCTATCTTTTTATGTCCCCAGAACACCATCTACATAATAAGGCGAGAATACTCCCCATCAGGGAAAGAAATGAGATGCTAACCAAACAGTTCCTGTTGAATACCCAGAAATCTGGGCATCCCAGCAGACTTCTGATTGATGAGCCAACACCGCCTAGGGACTTAAGGAGTCATCTCCGTAAGCATTTTGAGGAAATACGCCACCTGAGAACTCAGCCGTATGAAGCAAAAGAACACAAGCAGGTCCTTGGTGAACTCCACAAACAGGCGTCGGACCTTTATGTCGGGAATTGTCCGGTGAACCCAGTACTCAGGGAACAGTACCCAAAACTCGCGGAAGAGGAACACATACTCCCCAGAGAAACGCGAGTCACTCTGGCTCAACTTCGTTCTGGATACTGTAACAGGTTAAACTCTTACATATCCAGAATCAACCCCGACATACAAAATTTATGCCCCGCTTGCCAACGCTCTAGCACCCCTTTCATTTTGGTCCACCCCTGTCGAAACAACAAGTTTCCTTGGACTCCCGTTAGAGGATATTGATGACAATTTGTTATCGGTCGCAGCTATTAGGTGGGGCAAAACAATGCTACAACAACAACAACAACAGGGCTTGGCATTTTTAACGGTTTCTTCAACCTCTGTGGGTGTGAGGGTGACGTGTCACCCAACGTCGTGTTTGTGTTTATGAGCCCGTCTGTTTCCACAATGTCTGGCGTTCTCTACTGAAGGATGCATGGTCTTCCCATTTGCCACGCTAATGTTCATCTGCCAGCCGCATAATATTAGTTTATTGGCAAAGTTGTCAATGACGGAAATTTTGTTTTTATTGTTTATGTTATCGCTTGGCATATTTGGTAATTTGCCCAAGACCAATTCAAATAGTGAGTATAAATTGTGGGCATGTGCGGTATCCACATGTCCCATTCATAATCGCCGGCAAATGAAAGTAAACACTCGTCGTGTGCTATGGTTGTTCCTAAGAAAACCTATGGTTTGGTGGTGATATGGCGCGGAAAAACTCTGATTAGTGTTGAGTAGATAGCGCACATTTTTCATCACTTTGTTTACAAATTCTTTTCCTCTGTCTGATTTTAAAGTTTAAATGAATCCTTGCTTGAGAAGCTGTTCACCTAAAGTGGTTTATTGTTTTGGCGGTTTTTTTACAATGGAGGTGCTATGACCAACTTTGATAAATCACATGGCATCCTTTATAAGTATCTATAGCTGCTTGATATGCGCAAAGGGCCAACAGTGTCAATCGTTATTATTTCAAAAGGCGTCATTGATGTGTTTGATACTAAGGGTGGCTCTTTTATGTGTCTTACTATTTTATTTTGTGCGTACTTTTTTCAGCAATTAGTAACCTCTTTGATCATCTGTCTCATATTTTTCCAGATGAATTTCTGTTTAAGTTTTAACATTTTTTTTTTCGAGTTTCTGAGTGACCTGCAAATGGATGCGCCTTCTTCTATTTCGTAGTTTCCCAATTTTTTTGTATGCGGTAGACGACATCGGTTATCCGCTTACCAACTTTGTCGGGGCCCTCCCATCTTTTCTGAAATTTTGATGAGTCACCATTTCGCCGGTGAGGGTTGTATAACAGTACCAAATCTCCTTTTAGGAAACCTTCCCAGTTGTTGTCCTTGTCGGATCCGTCTTTCGTGTTACTTCTTACGATCCTGGTTCACACTCTGTTCTTTGGCCAAGTAGTCCCTTGCCTTCCTTTGAAGAGCTTGACATATTTACTTTGTATCATCAGTATCGATTTGACGTTTCACAATAGTAGTGTGCCCTGGCTTTAACCCATTCCTGCATTTTTTTTGGGAAGTTCTTTTTCTCGTTTGGATGCGTCCATTTTAGTTGGTCAATAGCAATGTTTTTCTCGCAGGCACATTCGGCTATGATTTGCTTGTCCCATTCGTTCCACCAATCTTTTCCCAATCTTTTTTGGTATTTGTCGAATCTCCTCCATCAACACTCGCTTACTGCTGAACCCTTTCTCAAAACTGAATTGAAGTGACATGTCCATGTTCTTCAAGCGCATAATCCTTCTTTGCATGACGATCTTGATGCCATGGTCAACTTAGAAGTCCACTCCCGATTTGACTTCATCAGCAATCCCTGCTCCAACGAATTTGTGAAGAACCGTAACCTTCCCAATTATGATTTCACATGTCACTTCTCCCCGTACTCTGTTGTAGTCGCCAGTAACCCAACGCAATCTTGATCCGTGTATTGGATTTACCCTTCTATTGACCAATACAGTTCGGAGTATCGAATGCGATGCGCTCGTATTTACGGCCAGTAAACGCTCCTCGCCGTCCACATATCTTCCACCGGTAAGACTGCTCGACTTTCTTCCGATTTAAGTTACAGATATAATTAATGGACGTGAAAAAACCTAGTGGTGTCATATGAGTGGAATTCGGTAATTTTTGTCATAGAAATTAGTGCTAACTTAGTGCAGCATTCGCAATTTTAGTGCACTTTTTAGTAATGAAAAATTGATGACAATGCTACCTTTTGATTAAACTAGCGGTTAATATTTGAATATCAAAGAAACTGCTGTGAGTTAGTCCAACTTAACATGCCATCAATTATTGCTGACGGCATGGGCAAAAAGTTATGCCCTATGCATATCGATTTAACATTTTTTCTATGTATTTGCCTTTTAAGTAACTTAGCCATATGGAGCAAATTTACACAGCCTGATTTTTTCCTATATATTTAATTGTTCAGATTTATTTTACAGAATTATTTTGTTGGTATTATTTTTGTTTAAAATATGCACTATTCGTTAAAAAACGTTAGTATAAATACAATATTGTCGATTGTTAAATAAAAAAACCTTTAAAACAGCGAGATTTATTTAAAAATGAACTTTGGTAAAATTTTATGAAACTCAGTTGTGAGTTCCGCTTAGCCAAAATAATATGGTGATATTTTGCTCCAATTATTATTAATTTTAAATTTTTCATACATTATATAAAATTCATACTAATTGACTCAAAAACTATTGAAACAAATGGATACATTTTTTCAGGAATGATACACTTTTGGATTCACAAAAAAAAAAAAAATTGAGCAAGTGGCAACGCTGGTACATACATACATATTAGCGCGCATTCTTGCTAAAAATGATTTAAGTAATGAGTAAATTTAGTTGCATCAATACGTCGGTTGTATACATATTACTTTCGGTTACACAAAAGGATACGTTTGCTACTATAACGGTTTATAAAATACATCTCACTCTGTTATTTTTCGAAAATCAGAAGAAAGTATGTATTTCGATATTCTTCAAATGGCATGCAGGATTTCTGCGCTAACGCAATTGAACATATCGCTCATTTACGTCAATAGTGTCATAACTCAAAAAACACAATTTTCCAGGAGAGCCATTCAAAGATTTTAACTGCCATATGTTGCGCATATAAAGGCATACTTGGCAAACGTTGTTCTGCCCTAAATTTGGTATATCCCCATACATTTTAATAAGCTTTTTCCGTCTAACTCTGCCCCCCCCCCCACATCACTTTTTCCTAATCCTTTTATTCACCCCTCCCTCCGTCCTTTTCGCTTCATATATCTCTATCTTCGTCTCACACTATCTCTTTCTCAGTCTCTTTCTCTCTTTTCTCTTCTCTCAAGTTTTTCTTAATCTTCTTCATCCCTTATTGCCTGTCCCAGAAGGTGGTATGTATTTTGTTCCAGTCCCAGTCCCAATCCGACTCTCGGTCACGGTCCTAGTCCTAATCCCATTCCCAGTCCGTCTCTAGGCTATTTCCCGAAAAAAAGGATCGTAAATACTAATATAGGCAAATTTATATAACAACTTTCAGGCAAATCGAACAGGACGTATGTAAATAGGTATGTGAGTATTATTAATTCATGTCTTTATTTCGGCTTCGCATGCATATGTATCAGTTTTACCAGGTTGATGCGACTAAATCGCATATCACAATGAAAATTACTTTAGGGCTCTCAGCAACAGCTTTCATTTGATATCCAATTTACACACACATTCTAGGAGTATCCAGGTCCACATTTTGGCCTATATCTCGGGACCCTAGTCACCCAGCGTTATAATATAAGTTAACACGCGCCAGTTGCCCTTATCGCAACATTCCCACGTATGGCCAGTACACGCGCGCCGAGTCAGCAAATTATATTTCTCACAACATACGGCTGCGCATGGCAACCTAACACCTTAATTCAAGGCCATGGTTAGTGACGGCAACTAATACCTGCAAATTATGGTTCTCACTACATACGGCCGCGTATGGCAACCTAAAACCTTAATTCAAGGCCATGGTTAGTGACGGCAATTAACACTCATGCTACGGAACTATTCCAAACGCACAGTCAGCTAAATTCTATTACACATGATTGTGAAATGCACACATACAGCACCTGTGGGAAGAAACCGACCTCAACATTCTCACACAGCGGGCTGTCAACCAGTTACGCAAGAGGCGCGTCGCGGCTTGTTGACTGGCTATATAGGGGAGCAGTTGCGGCAGACCCGGCAGTCGAGTTCGGGATGGATTAGCGTTAACAATAAATTAGTCTTAGTTGTAATTGTGAATTAATTACATTAAAATATACTTGAAGAATACTATTTGAACTTGTGTTGTTTAGTGTTGTTGGTTGGGCGAGTTGGCCCAACAAATTAATTTTTTTTATAACCAAGGACTATAGTCCTTTAACCGGCGCCCGAGCAGGGACCCAGGAAGTGAAGGGAACTGTGAACAAAATTCAAAAAAGAATTTGTTCAAAAAAAAAAAAGAAACAAGAAACCGTGAAAAAAAGTGCTAAAAAGAAAAAACTGTCTTTGCAAAAAAGAAAGAGCTGCCTAAAGAATTTGTTGAAAGAAGGAAACCGTGGAAAAAACTAAAGGAGAATTTCTGGCAAGATCATCAGCATTACATACTGCCTGCATTACCTACTAGTGGCAGTTCATGAAGTGCCTGCACGCATTGCAATGTAATCGTGGTCACTAGTGAAAATTCCTGAGAGCTCCTGTACGCACTGCAGTGTAATTCTGATATAATACGGCTGATTTATCTCATCACGTGAGTAAAGAAAACACAAAGGTAAAGTAAAATAAAAAATATTCCCACAAAAAATGGAAGATATGAGAGCCACAGTGACAAATTTGACTGGGGCCGTCAACGCCCTTCTTGAAAAAATAAATTTGCTAGAAAGGCGGGTGGCTCGCGTTGATTCAGCTATCTCTTCATCTACAGCGGCCACTACTCCAGTCGTTGAAGAAGTGGTGGCTCAGGCACCCACCTCTGAGGCTGAGATCAGAGATATATGTAGGCTCCCTGATTGTGTTAAGGAGCTACAAGTGTTTGACGGTAACCCTGTCCAGTACATCTCATGGATTCACTCTGTGGAAGTGATCCTTTCAGACTTTGCGGTAATGAAGGGAAAGCCTCTTTACCGAGTGATTCTCCAACATATTAGGCGGAAGGTGCGGGGAGCAGCTGTTTCTGCACTTATTTCCTACAATATATTCGATAGCAATTGGGGAAAAATTAAGGAATGCCTCTCCCTGCACTACGCAGATAAGAGGGATGTTGGTACAGTCGAACACCAACTGCACCAGCTACAGCAAAAGGGAATGAGAATTGATAAATTCTACGCCAGGGTTAATCATCAGTTCTCCCTTATTATTAATAAAATAAAAGCCGAATGCTACACGGAAGATGCCGTTAAAGTTCTGGTAGAAACCTAACGAAATCTTGCCCTGGACGTTTTTATACGTGGGCTTAACGGCGAAATGTCGCGAATGTTCCTTATACGACGCCCTAAAACATTGCCAGAGGCATATTCAGCCTGCTTGGTAATCCAAAATGTGGATTTCCGCAATTTTTCCGTTCATACGAACAATTCCAATAACCGTGTGGCTGTCCCTGTTAACAATTTGCCAGGCACCTCCTCATTTAGGAATAGGATCAAGCCTCCCCAGTTACCCCCTAAACCTACTTGGCGCAACCACGAAAAGCACTCATATGTAAGGAGTGACCGTCCGTCAGGTCGATTTGGAAATGCCAGCACCCCACTACATTCGCCTGTAGAGAAAATGGACGTAGACCCCTCGGTACAGACACGCAACGTTAATTACATGAATCGCCCAAATCCGTTTAAAAGAAGCGCAAGTTCAGAAAATCTACCACGGAAGCAGCAAAGGATGTTCCATACTACACCCGAGGAGAGCGAAGAGAGAGATGTGGACCTGAAGGAATCGCCAAGTGAAAACAAATCGGAGGATTTTCTGTCTTCCGGTCATCTAGCGTGCCATACTTAGAATATACCTTGCCTGACGGTCGTGCGCAAATAAGAATTTCATAAAAAATAATATTGCAACGAAAACAACTCCTGTAAAAAAATTATTCAATGTAGCTTCGGTGGGGGGTAGCGTGCCAATAAAGGATAAAGTAAAACTAAAATTATTCGAAAGTGTGGGTAACTCCACCGAATTTGATTTCTTCGCTTTACCGACTCTTAGTGAATCCTGCGGAATCATTGGGGACGATACCCTGAGGAAATTAGGCGCGATAATAGATAGGAAGAACAACCTCCTTAGTATAGACAATTACAAAATCCCCTTGAAAGACAGAAGATCTCTCGATGTAAACTTCACATTGGGAAAGGACCTAGCTCTTGATATCTATGGAAAGGTCAATTCACTATTGGAAAAATACTCTGGTCTTTTCAAACCACTTAACGGTTATGAGCTTGCAAACACGAATGTCCGTGCAGAAATAAAAACATCAACTGACGAACCGGTGTATAGTAAATCCTACCCCTACCCAGCATGTATGAGAGATGAAATCGAAAAACAGATAAATGAGCTCATAGACGAAGGTGTCATCCGGCCGTCAAAAAGCCCATACAATTCTCCAATTTGGGTAGTCCCTAAAAAGCCTAAGGCGAATGGGGACAAACAGTGTCGTATGGTTATAGACTATAAACGGTTACACGCTGTAACTATCGCCGATACTTACCCAATTCCCGATATAAGCGCGACTTTTTGCAACCTTGGCCAAGCCAACTTCTATACTACAATTGATTTGACTTCCGGATTTCACCAAATTCCCACGAAGTATTCGGACATCCCAAAGACAGCCTTCTCCACAACCCATTCGGGTTGCAAAATGCGCCTGCGATTTTCCAAAGGATGATAGACGATGTCCTTAAGCAGTACGTCGGGAAAATTTGTTACGTCTATATCGACGACATCATCGTATTTGGCAAGGATGCAGAGGAACACCTCGTTAATGTTGAGAAGGTTTTTGCAACGCTTTGGGAGGCGAACCTTAAGGTTAATTTGGAAAAGACATGCTTCTTTGAAAAAGAAGTCGAATTTCTAGGCTATGTTATTACTCCCGACGGAATACGCGCTGACACAAAAAAGGTAGAAGCTATTAAAACGATTTCACCCCCGGAATATTTGAAGGATTTAAAAAGTTTCCTTGGTATGATTCATACTATAGGAAATTCATTAAGGATTACGCCAAGGTCACAAAGCCAC
This sequence comes from Eurosta solidaginis, assembly GCF_040869045.1. Classification (NCBI taxonomy): domain Eukaryota; kingdom Metazoa; phylum Arthropoda; class Insecta; order Diptera; family Tephritidae; genus Eurosta; species Eurosta solidaginis. The sequence continues at coordinate 119,811,259 of NC_090321.1, forward strand.
TCACCAACCTCACTCGGGGGGAAATGCACAGGTAAAAGCGAACGCGTCCAAAAATGTAGCGATTATGCTTAACAAGGATGCCTTAGAGGCCTTCTGCGAGCCAAAACAACTATTGATGTAAGCGGACGTATTAGCATTTCCAGATTTTTCCAAACCATTTAATTTGACAACGGACGCATCAAACTACGCCATTGGCGCGGTACTATCACAAGGATCAATAGGCGACGATAAACCGATAGCTTACATATCGCAGTCCTAAACAAAGCCGAATAAAACTACGCTACGAATGAAAAAGAGCTTCTAGCTATTGTTTGATCACTAGATAATTTGCGCTCCTACCTTTATGGCGCAAAGAAAATTAGGGTTTACACTGATCACAAACCTCTGACATTCTCCTTGAGTAATCGAAATTACAATGCAAAACTCAAGCGATGGAAAGCTCGTATAGAGGAATATAACTGCGAGTTAATCTACAACCCAGGTAAGACAAATGTAGTCGCTGATGCACTCTCCCGTCTCAAGACGGAAGTGAACGCACTCACTGACTCCATAGCTGTACAACGATCGAGTACTATAGCTGACGCGGTGTCTGAAACTGACTCTGCTTCAGAGGGTACCATGCACTCCGCAGAGCAGGATATCTCTGAACTCATACCTCACGTAGAGGCACCCATAAATGTGTTTAGAAATCAAAAAATTTTTAGGCGGGGGGGGCGAGTTGCGAGTGTGCAGAAGAGCCTCATAGGGGGTACAAGAGGTACTTTATCACAATGCCTGTATTAAGCGTCGAAGCTTTGTCACCAGTCCTCAAAAATTACCTCAACCCAAGTGTTATAAATGGCATTAAAATTCCGGAAGATGACCTCCATAGTTTGCAAGCTGTATACGTTAGCAATTTCAGCAGATATAAAATTAGGATCACGCAGCGCGTGGTAGAAGATGCGACAATAGCTGATAGGGTATTCGACATTATCGAGAAGGAGCACAAGCGCGCGCATCGAAATGCTCGTGAGAATAGGGAACAGGTACTGGAAAAATTTTATTTTCCCGCAATGTCCAAACAGATTAGGGAATACATTAGCCAATGCAAAACATGTAAATTGAACAAATACGATAGGTACCCTTCTAAATCATATGGGCAACCAACTCCCATTCCCAGTTTTCCGTGCGAAATCATGCACATCGACATTTTCGAAAGTGAACGACAAAAATATTTGAGTTGTATCGACAAATTTACAAAATTTGCTAAGCTCTACCCAATCAAAAATAAGTCATCTCCTCATTTGCGAATAAACCTAACGATCGCGCTGCATTATTTCACAGTGCCTCGAGCCTTGGTCATGGACAACGAACGTGGATTTTTGTCACCACTTGTATTAAATTATATCAGGTCCTTAGGGATAGAAATATACCAAACACCAACGCAGCGAAGCGAGGCCAATGGTCAGGTAGAGAGGCTACACTCTACCTTGATCGAAATATACCGCTGCTTTTCCGTTGAATTTCCTAGATTAACACCTGAAGAACGCGTCGAAATAACTGTGGATAGGTATAATAACAGGATATATTCCGTAATAAAGCGCAAACCGGCTGATGTTTTTCTGAATAGGACAGCTAGGATAAATTACAAGGATTTAGCAAACTTCAGGGAGCGCACTAACGAGGACATAAAGGCTCTCCTTCTACACGAACAGGAAAGTAGGAACTTAATAAATAATAAGACTCGTTCGCCCCCCCCCCCCCCGCAATTTTGATAGTGGCGATGAATTATTCATAGCTAATAAACAAATAAAAAGTAAACAAAAGCCACTTTATAAGAAAGAAGCTGTGGCGGAAAATAGAAATTTCACTATAACCACGCAAAGTGGGAAAAAATTCCACAAATCTTACTTACTTAATTCCACAAATCGGATATTAAAAATATCTAACGAAACAAAAATGTCTTTAAACAGGCAAAATGTCCAAGGACACATTAAAAACTTACAAAAAACATAAGAGGCGAGATTCGGCACTAAGAGGGAACTTCAAAACAAGAGAGGGCTTTTAAATAGGACAAATCGTGCCTTAGTAGGAGGTGGCGCCATCGAACATGACAAATGACAATGCGACCTCCAAAACGGATACACACGATCCCCCATAGCTGGTTCGAGAAATATTGGCTCCTCTGGTTGAAATTCAAGCCCCCAAAAGCTCGGTAAAGCCGAAAAATTAATAATGTCATAAAAGAACATTGGTCAAGAGGTAGAAAACTCATGGATAGATCCCTAAGCCCCGGTGGTCCGGGTACAAATTCACTTTTGTATTCGATCTGTCGTATTGGTTCAATTCCAGTTAACTCGGTGGTCCGAGCGATATCAATCGAGGTGGTTCAATTCCTCCATGGGACTATTGGCTTTAATTGACATGAGAAGTCACTCGTACGATGGGCGGGAAAATTTTCACTTACAAAAACTTATGTTGTTCACTTTCAAAGGGGATAATCACGAGCCTTCGTCATGTCATCTGAGTTTATGCCTGCATTCCAATACAAAACAAAAAAAAAAAGAAAAACAAAAGAACAAAAGTTAAAAAATTATTTGAGAGAGAAACATGATCCCACAAAGAAAAGGCGCTAAAAGCCACAAAAGAAAAAAAAAAGAAAACAAAGGGGAAAAATGCCTCGAAAAATACTAATACTAACAAAAAACTAAAGCTAACTAACTAACTTACAAAAAAATAACAAAAAAAGAAAAAATATAATTCTAACAAAAACTAACAACTAACTTAATAAATTAATTACTGAAAACTAACTGTCAGAAAAATTCCACTTTTAACATCACTCCTGGGTCCTCGCAAAATCCTGTCAAACCCTTGCCGGCCCGAACTCCACTCATTGGGTATAGCAGTAGGATTTAAAAATAGTCTACTTTATACTTGAAATGTTAATTACAGTTTGAAATCTAAAATCTACCTAAATTAAAATGAAATTTGAAATTTACTTAGACTAGTACTTAAACTTTGAAATGTAAATTTTTTAATAGCAATAGTTGACTATGTATTTCACTAGTTATTAGAATTATGTGTACTCCGACTCCTAGAATCTGCCTCTGTGCATCCGCACAAGCATATGTGGTATTCGAACTCGACTCGCCCACCGTACGTGACGGGTACGGCTGGATAATCAATGGCTACTTCAAATTAATTCATGTAATCAACCTAGCCCGTTATGAGGAAATAGCAAACCGCCTGGAAATTGAAGTCAAGAAACTGGATGTAACGAACGACCTCACAGACGTCATTTTTTCCACTTGAGTAAAATCCAAACGCAGCTAGAGGAGTTAAAAGGCCCAAAGAACAAGAGATTCTAGCGATCAATCAACTGGGTAGGATCGGCTTGGAAATGGATAGCCGGTTCCCCCGACGCTTCCGACTGGGATGAGCTCCTACGAGCCCAAGACACGCTAGTATCTAACAATAACCAACAATACAAGGTAAAGTCTGAAATATTTAAGAAAACTCATGAGTTATTGCAGGTTGTCACCGGCATCGTAACCAACACAAATGACATCATTAGCCAGAATCATCTCATAAAGCTTTCACAAGAAACCCTTCAGAAAGTCATGATCCTGAAGGACGATATGAATGAACTGGTGCAGGCCTGCCAGACGGCTAAGGCAGGTATTGTCAACAGAAACCTACTAGACAAGGAAGAGATCAATGGACTTATAAGCGAAGTAGATGTCCTTCCATACAGCAATGTGATCGAAGCAATAGAATTCAGCGAACCTTCAATCTACACCAACGGCACGATGCTACTCTACGTTGTGTCCATGCCAAAGGTGGCCCAAACGAGATTTAACCATCTGATCACCAGAGCAATTGTAAAAGACGGACATCGCATAGACCTGAAGTACAGCACAGTCTTAATCAGCAAAGCGCAAACGTATGGTATCAAGGATAGCTGCACCCACCTTACAAGCGCAATGGTATGTAAGCAAAAAGCGCTGGACCTACTTCGAGAGGACGACTGTCTGCCACGTCTGCTCAAAGGCGGTAAAACTAGTTGTCGGTACATCAATTGCAATGACTCAACGATAGAGGTGATCAAGGAAGACACGATTCTCTTAGACAATTTCAATAACACCGTGTGGTCAGGTGATGCTCCCAATCACTTGAGCAGCTCTTACATCCTTCAACTGGACAATGAAACGATCCGCATTGGTGACAGAACCTACTGGAGTATGAGTAGTTCAGGAGTTCAAATACTCCCCCCTGTGCTATCTACTATTGCAAATAAAAGCCTTGCAGTTAACCTTAATCTTGTACACGAGATGACAATCGGCAATGTCAAGCTCTTGAGGTGCCTGAGGTACAAAACAAATTGGTTCACGGCGTCGGAAACTTTGGGGCTACTTCTGCTCCTACTCATGATTTGGATAATTTGGAGGAAATTAACAACGGGGCCAAAATTCCCGGAATTGCGACTATCTATTAGAAGACAACATAAAGAGGACACTTATCCTAATCTGCAGGACGCAGATCTTTAAAGGGGGAAGAGTTAACACGTGCCAGTTGCCCTTATCGCAACATTCCCACGTATGGCCAGTACACGCGCGCCGAGTCAGCAAATTATATTTCTCACAACATACGGCTGCGCATGGCAACCTAACACCTTAATTCAAGGCCATGGTTAGTGACGGCAACTAACACCTGTAAATTATGGTTCTCACTACATACTAGAGTGACAGCAAAACATATGGGATTTGCAAAAGTATTTACTTTTTTCGCTCCCCGCGCATTTTTTGATAGCTTGACAATAGAAAATAAGATCTGCATAAAAATCTGACCACCTGTAGTGGGAAATAGCCACGCGCATTTGACCTAAAGTTCAAAAATTGACCTAAAAATTATGCATGGCTTTAGAGACCAATATCCCTTTAAACAATGATTTTCGGAGAAATAATGTAGTAATCATTTTTATACAAAATGAAACTGGGAACATATTCTCCATATGATATTTATACCTACCGTTATCCTTTCAGGACATATTGAGTCCTTACAGTGAAATTTAAATTTTTTTATTTGTTAAAAAGGCAAAAATAAATATTTAAAAAATAGAGAATTGCATAAACTATACATCATTTAATAGTTTATTTAAATTAGTTTTACACATCGTAAATTTTTTTAATTTACATGCACTATTATAGTCAAGAAAATGATTTAAAATAAGCAAGCCGCATTTTTTCAAACTTTTTTTTACCAAACTGAAAATATCTTAGTAGGCTTTGCAAATAAAAAAAAAAATTTGGTATAGTTTCATTCTTAAGGTATGTACGTACTCACCTAGCGTCGCGGCATGTAACAGCAGCGTCGCTTCACTGTACGTCATAATTTTGTATATCGCACTAAAGCGGCAGTAGAGCGGCACGTCGCGGCAAAATAGTTGTTGTTGCTTAAGCAACTAACACACATTTTAGCCCCCCTCCACCCTTTTGACGGGCCTGGTGATGTTCTCTCCTTGATATCATTCGCTATAAAATTTTGATTGATAAGCACGTTGTTTAATTAAACACCAACCAATTACACGGAAGTATATCCTCACCACCTGAAAATATGAGTGCCGGTGCGTATACGTAACATTGTACTATTAGGTATAAACATATACAAAAATTTGCAATAAAATAATATTGCGACTATAAACTATATTTCAAGTTAGATCAAACTACACACGGGGTGCAAAACAAATTCAAAATCGGTTCAGTAGTTTAGGAGTCCATCGCGGACAAACAATGTGACACGTGATTTTTATATATATAAAAAGATAGATCATAATATTGGGTACGTTTATATGTTATTAGCTCAAAAGTCGTGTTTTTTGTATTGACTGTAATGAAGTATATAATACAAATCTACATAGTAGTTTCTTATCACACAACGTATTTTTACTAATTTTTCTGGCTTTTTTACGTTATTATTATATATATTTAAAAATATATTTAGAAAAATTTAAAATTAGTAAATATCTGTTTTTTTGATAAGAAACTAATATGTAGATTATTATTATATTTTTTATTACAGTCAATACAAAAAAGTCCCCCCCCCCCCTGGAACTACGCATGTGTGTACAATACGGATCCGCGATTTCCCCAGCACGTCAAGACTTTCGGATACTTGATGTTATGTACCCGAAAAACGGTGCTTTCCACTAGTTTTGAGGTCTTGTACAGGTTACAAAAAACTTGTGTAATTTTTTCTATAATCATATCATTTAATAACACTTTTACCTTTCAATTAAAAACATTGATTACTGTAATGATAATTACGATTACTTCGAAAAGTTCTGGCTATTTGAATTTATGTTTTTTAACGAAATTGTGAAAACAGTTATTTGAAACATAAATACTGTATTGAAATTTGATGCATAGCCTCAAAGAGCCATAACTTTTCGAAAAAATTCGTAATTAAGATCTCAGTATTTTTATAGTGTTATTAAATGATATACACACAAAATTTTTATTAGCCTGTTCAAGACCGCAAAACTGGGGAAAAACACCGATTTTCGGGTACATAACCCCATTAATCTATGGCTAATTCTCATAGTGGATACGGAGGAAATACAATTATTTTGTAAAAAAATTTCTAGTTTACGTGTAAACTCAAGTTAAACAAAGCAGATCTTTCCCCATGTTAATAAAATGGGAAACGAAGCGAAATGTATTTTATAAACCGTTATAATAGCAAACGTATCCTTTTATGTAAACGACAGTAATATGTACATACTAAAACTTTTGTATGAAATTAAGATTAAAATGGGGGTAAACTCCAGTCGAAATAATTTTTCGGTGTAAAAATGCGCCGTTTTTGTACGTATTCATGTTGAAAATAAAAAAAATTGATGATATTATGTTCTATAAAAAAACGTATAATATTTTGATTTACTCCCGAAAAGTGCGTAGTTTTACGCAAGAAGTGTGCAAAAGTATAGATGCCTTCATACAACAATGTATATGTTTCCGTCGCTTATTATCGTGTTTTGCTTCAGGTAACTGCAAATTTTCATTTTCTGTGAAATCGTCGCTTTGTCGCGCCGTGGTGGAAAAAAAGTGGATAAGCTTTAAAATATAATTATAAATAGGTGAATAAGCTATAAAATATATGTAAATATAAATAAGTCATAAGTTTTAAAATATATGTAAATATAAATAAGTGAATAAGCTTTACAAATATATTGGAAATGTTAAGATAAAGTGACCTTAAAATTTTTCATACACATGATGACTTTTGTAGATGAGTGTAGATATGTATGTGATATCTACACTCATCAACAAAAGTCATCATCACTCAGGTTTTTCCAGTTTTTACTAAATTCGACCTTCATTATTTTCGATATTTTTTAAAAATATGTATTAATTATATAACACCAACAATCCAAATATACACTTAAGACTTGTTAGAAAATTCGGGAAAATTCCGCGAATTTTCATGCAAATTTTTTGGTTTCAGTAAGAATTTTTAGAATTTATCTCTCAGATGGGGTTTTGCATGAACGTTTGAGGGCAAACTATTTCAAATATTTTTAGAACTATTTTGGGGCTCAATATTTTACCCTGTGATAAACATCAAAATTAAAAATGCTCTTGATTATTTTAAGAAGTATCTATAGAAATATGATTCAGAAATTATATCCTTTCTAATTTATAAGAAATCCATAACTTAAAAATAAAGGTGCGTATTCAAAGTCGAAATATACTTCAAATTTGGTCACAGCTTTTTTGACATATTTTCCATAGCAAATTATTTTAAAAAGCCTGCCTACATAACATTGATTGTGAATATGACCATAGTTTTTTGGGTATTTTAATGTAGAGAAGGATTGTTATTAGTCCTTTTAAATAGATTTACAGCTTATAGCTGTTAAAAATTCAATTAAAAGGTGCCTTGCTAAGAGCTTGACTTTAACGGATCAGTTAAATGTATATGTATGTATTTTGGTGCGGTCTTGCTACGGAAGAGAGAGCAAAAGTGATAAAAAATAGATTTGTTTGCGCCACTAAAATATGTACTTAAACCAAGACCGATTGACAAAATTATAGATTTTTCTCCAAGATATCACATTGCAATGCATATTCAGGCGGCTTTTTGGCCGAAGTGTCAGCCGATATCAAAACTATGAAATAAAAGATTTATTTTTACGTGTATATTTTTTTCATAGCAGGGCAATAGGATCACTTAACACACGTTCTCAGATTTTTTAGCACCAAGAAATAATTATCACAGCATTTTAAGACGGAGCCAGACATTGCTAAATTGACAAATAAACGACTGAATAAGCAGGCCTGAACCGTGATAAAAAATAAATAAAAACAAATATATACTTGGTGCGACTTATCTCAGAAAATATTTAGGCTGAGCTTCACTTCAAGTTTGCATCTTGCCCCTTTTTAGTTTTTCCTACAAATATAAGAGACGGGGCTTTAATTTTTTATGCCGACTCCGAACGGCACCTGGAAGGCAGATGAATTTTCACTGTGAAGGTTTTTAATGGCAGAAACTGTTCGGAGTGTTTGCCAAACCACTGTCGCAGCCGACCCCGCTTAGAAATGCTTTTTTGTAATTGAATGAATTTATTTCTTAAATTTTGATGTTGCTTTTGCGCGGGTCTTGAACCCAGCACCCTCGGTGTGGTAGGCGGAGTACGCTACTACTACATCACGGCGCCGCCAGAGTCTTGAACCAGCCAAAGCAATAAGTTAAGCTTAAATTCCGGTTAAATACTTATAAGATGAAAATAACAAGTGTTCATTTTGTTTTGGGAAAACCCTCATTTTTTATTGATCTTTATGAGAAAGTTTATGTTTCTTGAAAATTTACGCTTATGTGAACCCTAAACAACCTGTTGGAAAGGATATCTTATTATTCCGTTTTTTCGGGTCGTGTATTGAAAATATGTTTTGAAACATTATAAATGTGTCAATTAGGCTAATTCACGACTATTTTTATTAGTTATTTAGCTGAAAAATACTTAAAGTTTATCTACGTTTAAGCAACTCTCCTCTTGAACCCAGCACCCTCGGTGTGGTAGGCGGAGTACGCTACTACTACATCACGGCGCCGCCAGAGTCTTGAACCAGCCAAAGCAATAAGTTAAGCTTAAATTCCGGTTAAATACTTATAAGATGAAAATAACAAGTGTTCATTTTGTTTTGGGAAAACCCTCATTTTTTATTGATCTTTATGAGAAAGTTTATGTTTCTTGAAAATTTACGCTTATGTGAACCCTAAACAACCTGTTGGAAAGGATATCTTATTATTCCGTTTTTTCGGGTCGTGTATTGAAAATATGTTTTGAAACATTATAAATGTGTCAATTAGGCTAATTCACGACTATTTTTATTAGTTATCTTAGCTGAAAAATACTTAAAGTTTATCTACGTTTAAGCAACTCTCCACATTGTTCATAAAGTACGAGCCCTAGACATTCAAAGAATTTCTGCTGCATTTACCGAATTTCGGACCGGAGGAAGATAAGTTCCATCAACTACTAAGAGCTGCCCAAAGAACTATAGGTTGACTTAATTTTACATATTTTTTATCTTTATGTAGAATAATGTATAGTATAAGTCAAAGCGTGTCACAATTCCCCAAATTATGGAGATTTACTGGCGTGAATGTATTACTGCTGCCAAATGGTAACACATTAACGCGATGTCGGGACTGAAATTCGCGGCCTATATAAATAATTTTTTTGTGATATTTTAAAAATATTGGTCCTTCTTTTGTTTTTTTTTTTTTTCAGAAGGAATCTTCGTCCAGAAAAAAGATGTGGTGTGGCAACCGTGATCATGAAATAGTGACCAAGGCTGCCAAATTTCAGCGAAAAGTACGCAATTCTTTCTTCAAATGGATGGAATGGTACATTTTTTCTGCTAATTTTACCCACTGCGAAACAAATGGAAATTGGAAATGAATATATAGCTAAACTCTTCAGTTCATAAAATATTTCAACGGAAGTATTATAAATTGCAGATCTTGGGAGGGGCGATTAGGACGATCTTATAGATTACACATACATAAAAGCTAAAAATTTAAAAATTTTATATGTAAATAAAACAAAATTTTATAATTTTCATAAATCCTAGATCAGAGCAGGCGATCGCCGATTTTCGCTTTAGAGTGTCTACGATCAAAGTATTGACGCAAGGAAAAAATCAGGCTGTGTAAATTTGCTCCATATGACTTAGTAAGTTAAATGGCAAATATGTACATAGAAAAAATTTTTATTCGATATACAGGTAATGTAAATGCAACAGAAAATAATTACTATTAAAACATTGTAATTTCAAAATACTTTAATGAATTCAATAAAAAAAAAGTTAAACTCAAACATCAGAAATTTTTACAAAAATCGATAAAAAAAATTGTTCACAGTAAAATGTCAATAACTACCTCGAAATGATCCAGATATCTTGCTTTCTGACACTTACTTACTTAATTGGCGCTTAACCGTCTAAACGGTTATGGCCGTCCAACAAGGCGCGCCAGTCGCTCCTTCGCTCCGCCAACCGGCGCCAATTGGTCACACCAAGGGAGTTTAAATCGTTTTCCACCTGGTCCTTCCAACGGAGTGGGGGCCGCCCTCTACCTCTGCTTCCATAGGCGGGTTCCGATAGAAACACTTTCTTGGCCGGAGCATCATCTTTCATTCGCATAACATGGCCTGGCCGGCGCAGCCGCTGCGTTTTACTTCGCTGGACTATGTTGATGTCTGCGTATAGCTCGTACAGCTCATCATTAAATCTTCTTCGGTACTCGCCATCACCAACGCGTAGAGGTGTAATGATGGGAATAAAAAGTAATTGGATTTGGTGTAGTGCCATTTTAGCGGCACCAGACGGAATTCACTGCCATTGAAGCAGCAGACGATTAATTGAGTTTTTTATTAAAAAGCTGTTTCTTTTATACAAAATTTCTATAAGCTAAAATACCTACTTACAAACTAAGCGTATTACATACATTTACATTCAGTTCAGTTCCCTGGGAACTGCATTCTAAGCATAAATAAAACTAGCTGTGGAATCTGCAACGCAAGCACAAACGAATCATGTTAATAATTTGTATACAGGTAAAGGCTTGTGGCGAGCAATGCTCTGTAAACAGTAAAATACCAAGGTTCAGGTTACCAGACAGTGCACGGCTTAGTTACCGTGGCATGTAGAAAATATATGTTGGTACAAATGAATAAATGTGTCAATGAATCTCAGGCCGTACCAAAGCGAGCCAAAATATATGTATGTACAAATGTATTAACATGTATGCATTGATTTTAAGACATTCCAAAACGGGTTGAGATATATGTTTGTACAAATGAATGAATGTGTCAATGAATAACTTAATGAGTGAATGTTACACCATCCGCCTTTGAAAGAGTAGACATATATAATTTTGTGCACTAATTATCTATGGCTACTTAAGTTATACTATTAATTTTTGAATCCGTTTGTGCTTACTTTGTTTGTTGGTTTTTTTTTTTTGTGTGTGTGTCAGTATTTTATGACATTTGGCTTGATTTCCAACGAATGGTTTACATTTGTTTTTCTCTTTATTTTGTTTTATTATTGTATTTTTCTTTTGCATACAATAAAAATATTCTTTGTTTTTACAAAATTAATGTGCTCTTATTCTATGAGTTTAAGTCTATTTTTATGTATTAAAATTTTCTTATTTTGATTTATGTTTTCAAAGTTTCAATTTTCTATATTGTTTTTATCGATATTTACTACTCTAAATGGAATTATAGTAAAATTATTATTGTTATCAATTTTTTCTACCTTATAGGGACCTTTATATCTATTATCTAACTTATGACCTCTCTAAAAGGCGAGGTTTTCCTAGATGAAACAGTTCAAACTTATATTTATATTTCTAAAAAAAAAAAATAATGAAGATTAATGATTTCCTTACTTTCTACTCCACGGGACCCTATATATATGCTATCGACTAAATATAGGAGATTTAGTTTTCCTTACATTGACTATTTCTATTAAACAAAACTTTTGCATAGTAATTAAAATTAAAACGTATAGAATAAAATGATGGTTACAGTCATCATTGGCTGAAAATTGACATTCTTTAAAAAAAAAAAAACGGGATCTCTGAGTGTATGATATACAGTGGATTGGGTAAATTCAGTTGCTGCTAGAGCAAGAAGTAGTTATATAGTCAGAAGTGGTTAAACCAATGGGTATTGTGAATGGAAATATTTTTCGTATCTTTTCTTATACCATTTTTCATATTTTCCAGTAATCATTTAATTTGATCTTATGTATATCATGCGGTTTTCTGAGTGGCCTTCCCAGATTGGATCGTCATGATATTTATGAAGAATTTCTTTAATTTCTGTCGACATTTGTCACATACATGACTTCTGGGGTTAATGCTATTATTAGATCGTTTGAGAACTTGGGTACCTATTAATGCAAATATTAATATCTGAGAACCTGGGTACCTATTTTATATTTTTCAAATTTGCCTACTCGAGTATTCCATTCATTAACAGTCAATTTGTCCCTAAGGGCAACTGTGTTTTTATTTTACAAGGCCTAGATTGCCGGCATTTTTCAGCCTGTATTGTTCTAAGTCAATCTTTTCCTAAACAATTTGGTTGCTTGTGTTTATTATGCTCCAATTTCCTATCCTTTTGGATGAAAACGAGCGCGACTATCTAATTGCAAACTTATTAATTTACTTATTACGCTCTTTATTTATAATAAGGTTCTCTTTGTGACTTTTTGTTCATTTCTACTGTTATTACTGGTGCAAAAAAAATTTTTTTCTCTTGTGTGGTATCTTTTGGTGTGCTGCATGCTTCCACTGACATTCAGCTATGTACTCTTTGAAGCATTAATTGTGATATAAATATCAAATTCGTTATTTTTATAATGGGTATGTGATTAGAAGAATATTAAGTACATGCATTTTTATCTAAATTACCACTATTTGTGAATATCGATATTGGCATTGCTTCATGATTATCTTTGATTTGTGTAAAGATATCATGAGCATCCAAAAGAGAATTATGCAAATTCTTGCTTTGCTATCGGACTTAGACAGTGCTGAAAAAACTTTTTTGTTAAATGAAGCATTTTGGGGTTTACTGTTTGCAAATGTTTGCTGCTCTTCCTCAAAATCGGATTGAGTTGCAAATAATGAAGTACCAAAGGTAGTTTTAGATGCAGTTCTGAACGCTTTTCAATACGTGGCTCATATTTGATTATTCTGGTCTCTAATTTTTCAGTTTTTTCATTCTCTTGGATTTAGACCTTGACTAGACCATCTGCTCGGCTCATGTATTTTTTCTTTAAAAATTTATTATGAGTTGAGTATAATTTTAGGAATAAATTGAGGCAAGCACAGACTGTTAAAATTATCAACAACATATTGATAAAGTCTAATGCCTCACTATGGTCAATGACCTGAATGGAATTAATTACATTCGCATTAGGCTCTTCTAATTTTAATTCTTTACCTCCCATTTTAAAATAATAATTGTAAAAATTGTGCTACTACTTACTCTAATTTGCTTTCTATGCCATTCTGGGCTTAAAAGGAATTTTCTGTTTTTGAAAAACTTCAGTAAACATTTCAAAAGAATTTTTTTTTTCACATTTAAGCAGTTTTATGAATCAAAAAGAAATCTACCTTTTTCCTTTTTTCTATTAATCTACTACAACGCAAAAATACTGCGTCAAATTCTTCCTGACTACTTATATTGTTCATTTAAAAATTTAAGTGATAAAAAAAATTCTTAATTCTATTGGCAAAAATCTACTTTTTGCTCATAAACTGGCAGCCGTTAGGTTGCCAAATGCTTCTAAAAATACTTAAAAAAAAAATAACTTAACTAATTCTGCTTGGTTGGTCCTCCACGATCTTGTCTTCTTTCTAGCTTGCTGAATCCCTTGTTTATTCCACTTCGTTATGCGTTGGTTTTGGTGGCGGTAGTGCAATACATTGCAACTTACGTGGACATATGTAGTAGATGCAAATGGTTATCATCCAACTGGTGAGCATAAACTGGATTTCTTATTTATTCCACTTCGTTATGCGTCGGTGTAGGCCTTTTTGGTGGCGGTAGTGGAATACATTTCAATGGAAGGTATATCCATTGCGTGGACAAATGTGGCAGATGCAAACGGTTATCATCCAACTGGTTATCCTAAACTCTAGTTACTGGAACAAGTGTTGTTTACTTTGTTAATATGATGATGAGGATTCCAATAAAAAGGCAGGGTGCTAATTTAGGCTGGATGCCAATAATAAGGCAGTATGCCAATAATAAGGCAGTGGGGTACTAGGGTCAGCAGTCGGATGCCAATTTAGGCAGGATCGCCATGTAATGATGCGGCGTCCTGCTAAAGATGTTTGGCAGACTGCATTGTAAATAGCAGTTTGCCTATTATTAAGCAAAACTGGCAGGATCACTATGTAATGATGGGAATAAAAAGGAAATAAACACAAAAATGCTTCCAAATTGTTTATTCAAAATCAACTAACAATTTGTCTACAAAATACAGTATATCTAACTATGAACTTCAATGTGTTGATGAGATTAAAGACCTGGGTGTCGTTTTTGACAAAAGGTTTTCCTTCATTAATCACATTAACTACGTTACATCGAAAGCATATTCTATGCTCGGATTTGTACGGCGCAATGCTTCAAAATTCTCAGACCCCTATACCTTTAAGCTGCTCTACACGTCATAAGTTAGATCTCATATTGAATATGCTGTCTTCATTTGGAGACCAAGCAACCAAACGGCCATTTGTAGAATTGAGAGAATTCAAAAAATTTTCCTTAAATATGCCCTTCGCCCGTTAAACTTTTCGGAGCCGATTCCTTCCTACTCTGCACGTCTTTTACTTTTAAGCCTCAAGTCTTTGGAAAATCGTAGATCTATACTGTGCTTGTCATTCATGTATAATGTTATTAATGGCTACATTGATTGCCCTTATTTGCTGGAGAGGATTCGATTTAATGTTCCCCAAAGATCTCTCAGAAATTCCTTTCCATTTTCTTACGATTATTTCAGAACGAATTACGCTGGCAATGCTCCCATTACGCGTGCTATTCGGGAGCTTAACTCAATAAGTAATTCCGCTGCTCTTGATTTTTCTATACAAAGAGCTGAATTTATGAATATTTTGAAGTCTGCTTTCTAAGTAAACCGATTACTTTTAGGCATAAGTATTTTTAAAATTTTCATTGTATCATAGTCTGTAAGGATTAAAATTCATAGACTTAAACAAATAAATAATTGGATTTGGTGTAGTGCCCATTTAGCGGCACCAGACGGAATTGACTGCCATTGAAGTGGCAGCCCATTAATTGAGTTCTTTATTAAAAAGCTGTTTCTATTATACAAAATTTCTATAAGCTAAAATACCTACTTACACTAATACTTACAAACTAAGCGTATTACATACATATACATTAAGTTCAGTTCCCTGGGAACTGCATTCTAAGCATAAATAAAATTAGCTGTGGAATCTGCAACGCAAGCACAAATGAATCTTGTTAATAATTTGTATACAGGTAAAGGCTTGTGGCTAGCATTGCTCTAAGCAGTAACATACCAAGGTTCAGGTTACCAGACAGTGCACTGCTTAGTTACCGTGGCATGTAGAAAATATATGTTTGTACAAATGAATGAATGTGTCAATGAATCTCAGGGCGTACCAAAGCGAGCCAAAATATATGTATGTACAAATGTATTAACATGTATGTAAGAGTCAATGCATTTTAAGACATTCCAAAACGGGTTGAGATATATGTTTGTACAAATGAATGAATGTGTCAATGAATAACTTAATGAGTGAATGCTAAGAGGTCCATAAATCTTTCGAAGAACTTTTCTCTCGAACACTCCCAAAGCCGCTTCATCTGCTGTTGTCTTAGTTCATGCTTTTGCCCTATATAGCAGGACGGGTACGATCAGTGACTTGTAGAGTATGTTTTCCGTTCGCCGAGAGAGGACTTTACTTTTCCATTGCCTACCTAGTTCAAAGTAGCATTTATTGGCAAGATTGATTCTTCGCTGGATTTCAGTGCTGATGTTGTTGCTAGTGTTGATGCTGGTTTCCAAATAAACGAAGTCTTTTACTATTTCGAAATTATGGCTGCCAACAGTAGTGGGGTTTGCCAAGGCGCGTATGCGCTGACTCTTTGCTCGATGACAGCAGGTACTTCATTTTGTCCTCATTCACTGTCACACCCATCTTTACCGATTCTTTTTCCAGTTTGGAGTAAGGAGAACTAACAGCGCGGGTGTTTAGGCCGATGATATAAATGTCATCAGCATATGCCAGGAATTGCATGCTTTTATAGAATATAGTTCCAGTTCGGTTAAGTTCTGCAGTTAGTATAATTTTCTCCAGCATCAAATTGAAGAAATCGCACGATATGGGGTCACCCTGTCTGAAACCTCGCTTAGTTTCGAACGGCTCGGAGAGGTCCTTCTCATTTTGCACAGCTGTATAAGTTTTGCGTGGAAACCAAATTCAGACATAGCGGCATATAGGCAGCTCTTTTCATGCTATCGAAGGCGGTTTTAAAGTCGAAGAAGGGGTGATGTGTGTCGATTCTCTTTTCACGGGTTTTTCCAAGATTTGGCGAATTGTGAAAATCTAGTCGATGGTAGATTTACCAGGTCTGAAGCCGCACTGATAAGGTCCAATCAGCCGGTTCACAGTGGGCTTCAATCTTTTGCACAATACACTTGAAAGGACCTTATATGCGATATTAAGAAGGCTGATTCCACAATAGTTGGTGCATTTTGCAGTATCCCCCTTCTTGTGGACTGGGCAGAGAACACTTAGATTCCAACCGTGGAGCATGCACTCATCCGCCCATACTTTGCTGATAAGCCGCTGCATGCACCTTACCAGCCGGGCATCTGCGCCAATACCATTCAGGGAGCGGACGTTCCAGGTGCATGCCGTCAATTCATTGTCCTTCAATTGTTTGCCATGGTCGTCATCAATAAAGAGTGTATTTATCCGAGGCTTGTTGTTATATTTCATTGGAGTATGGTTTTACGTGGCGGGTCCCAAGCCCACTGCACAACCCGCTCAGCGGGGGTGAAAATATTACGCCCGCTTGCAGCCGCACCGAGAGGTGTACACACGCTGCCGATGAGATCTCCTCCGGCTAGCCCTTAAACCGACTATGTCAGAGTGGCCTAGCCAGGTTGTTGCCTTTTCACATTAGCTCATCGCTAAACATCCGTTTAGCGGCTACCCAGAGGATACTTGGTCGCAAGCGACCGGCAGTAGTGAGCTGCTTGAACCGCATGCAAAAGAATCGCTCCGGGCATTCCCAGGTGAATGGCGGGTAGAAGATTTCCCCACTTTCGTGGACTTCTACACACGGCTCCACCCTCCACACATCATTACCAAAAATATTATAACCGCATCTGTACATAGGAGCCCAAATTTTGCCCGTCATAATTGCCTTCCAAAAAGGGGGTTTGAAAACTTTTTTGAAAAGAGTAAACACTAGCCGCGTTTTTTTTGTATACATATATACGTCTACATTTGCGCGTAAAAAAACGCTTATCCTCACTTAGATAATGCTTAGTAGACCTATCTAGCGGCAAATAGCTACAGAACATGTTGTAACGAAAAGCGGAGACACAAACCTCTGTTGTATATCTGAATCGGTTACGGTGCACACACCATTTGTAGAGGTAATACATAGAATTAGTGTAGAGGTGAAACATAAGCCCTGTTTTTAAACATGCGTATACGCTTACGATTGCGCGTAAAAAAAGCCTATCCTCACATAGATAATGCTTAGGAGACCCATCTAGCGGCAGTGGTTAAAAAACTAGCTACAGCACAGGGTGTACCGAAAAGCGGAGACACAACCCTCTGTTGTATGTATGTGTATAACATATAGCTGAATCAGTTGAGATGAATAGTGGACGCGCATAGAATTACTGTAGAGGGTGAAACGTAGACACATATTTTAGTTACATTTGAGTATAATGCAATTGAGTGTCTACTTTCAAAATATCTCCGGAATGCGAACTAAGTCTAACGTAATGTAAAATATGAGTTCGCTTGTGGACTATGACGTGTTCGTTCTTATTGAAACCTGGCTAAATCCTGAGTTCCTTGATGCTGAGTTTTTTGACTCTAACCTGTACACTGTCTATCGCAAGGATCGCGATTTTTCCAAAACTGGACTCTCTAGAGGCGGTGGAGTTTTATCTTCCATACGCCGGCACATCAACTCGTCGCTTGTGGAGCTGAAGGATCAAGACTCGCTTTTGGACCAACTGTGTGTCTCAGTTCGCGGCATCTCTGAAATTCTTATCTGTGTGTCATACATTCCACCGTCTAGTCTAGACTCACTTTATAAGTCTCATGTAGATAATATTACTGATTTAGTTAGTTCTTGTGATAGTGGTAACTTTTGCATATTGGGTGACTTTAATTTACCTAATATTGAATGGTCTTACGTCGATAATAACTACTCATTGTTTCCGAACAATGTAAACACCACTTCTGAGATTTACCTTATTGACAGTTTCTCAAGTGTTAGTCTTTCTCAGATCAACGGCTTCACCAATCAACTGTCGAGAATTCTTGATCTTGTCTTTCTTAATGATAATTTTAGCTGTACGGTCACCGAATGCCTGGATCCGTTGTCGTGCTCTGGTTTTCACCACATTCCGCTTATCCTTGAAGTAGAATTCTATAACTTCGAAAGTATTGGATCTCTGAATGAGGATCCTACTTTTTCATTTAGACGTGGAAATTATGACTGTATATATCAGGAAGTTTCTTCCGTTGATTGGGAAGCCCTGTTTCGGGGATGTGATCTTGCTCGATGCTTCAGCTTATTTAAACACGTTGTAAATCAAATCTGCATAAACAATATACCTCAGAAAATGAAGCGGTGTTACAGAATACCATGGTATACTAGAAAACTAAAGAGGCTTAAGAATCAGAGGTATAGGTTTTACAAAAATTTCAAGGCCACTAAGCTAATGGCGTATAAAGAAAAATACCTGCGTTATTCCAAATCATTCAGAGCGTTAGGCAAGAGGCTCCATGGTAACTATGTTCGTAATTTTGAATCCGAGATTAAGGAAAACCCTAGGGCATTCTGAACTTATGTAAATTCCAAAAAACGATGCTCAAATATCCCTGCCTCAGTCATCTATAATTCTGAGCATGCTTCATCAACAGCTGAAGCGGCCAATCTTTTTGCAGCCTTCTTCTGCTCCAATTTCGCAGGAGTTGCCCACTGTGGTTGACAGTCCCATTAACTTTGGTGCGCTGACTCTATCAATTGAAGATATGGTCGATGGAATCCAGAATATTAAATCATCTACCCATACTGATATTGACGGCTTATCGTCTTATCTTTTGAAAAATTGTTTGGCTCTGGCATTTCCCCTCCTTTTAATTTTCAAAAAATCTTTAGAGTGCGGCGAATTTATTGATGCGTGGAAGATAACTTTCATCAGCCCTATTTTCAAGTGTGGTAGCAAGAACAATGTAGCGATTTATAGGCCCATTGCAAAATTATCATCTGCTTCAAAATTATTCGAACACATTGTGAAACAAAAAATGTACTTTGCTGTTAAACCTCTAATCACTGAAAATCAGCATGGTTTTATGGCCGGTAGATCCACTGTAACAAACCTATCTATCTTCTCTGATTTTTGCATATCTTCTTTTAATGACCGTTGTCAAGTTGATAATGTGTACACCGACTTCTCAAAAGCTTTTGATAAAGTTAGTCATTCTATCCTGATTTCTAAATTGACTCGCGTGGGCTTCCACTCGATGTTTTTATCATGGATTAAATCATACCTCCACCAGCGTAGCTGTGTTGTGGTTATAGACAATAACTCTTCAAACACATTCACAGCCACCTCCGGGGTGCCTCAAGGTAGCATACTTGGCCCATTACTTTTTGTAATTTTTATAAACGATATTTCCACCTGCTTCCAGCACTCTAATTTTCTATTATACGCTGATGACCTAAAGATTTTTAATACCATCGCAAACTCAGACGACGTGATTAAAATGCAATCTGATTTAGATAACGTTGCTGTTTGGTGTCGTGCCAATAACTTGCCACTAAATGTTAGCATATGCTTTCTTGTAAGCTTTTCTAAATCACGTGGCCTCATTCCCACTTCCTACTCTCTCGATGATACCCACCTCTCAACTCTTAACGAGATAAAGGACTTGGGTGTTGTCTTCGATTCGAAATTTTCTTTCACGACTCATATAAATTCTACTATTGCTAAGGCGTATTCACTTCTGGCTTTCATTAGGCGTTCCTGCACAGACTTCACGGATCCCTACACCCTCAAGTTATTGTTCACTGCACTATTTCGTTCGAAGCTGGAATATGCCTGTTTTATTTGGAGGCCGTATCATGAATGCCATATTGTTAGGCTTGAACGTATGCAGAAAGCGTTTGTTCGGTTCGCGCTGCGCTTGATGAACTTTTCTGAACCGATTCCATCTTATAAATCCAGGTGCTCACTTATCAAATTAGAGCCCCTGGAATGCAGAAGAACTGTCCTATCGCTCACGTTTGTTTATGACATCATTAATGGTGTAGTTAATGCACCTTGTCTCCTCAGGATTCTCCGATTCCATATCCCTATAAGGCCTCTTCGTAATATACCTATATTCTATACGGATTGTATCCGAAACCTCTATGCCTCAAACGCACCTTTGCTTAGAGCTATGACCGACTTTAATCGCATCTCTGATTCTTCAGCTATTGATTTTGCTCTTTCTAAGTTTACTTTTAAAACAATACTTACTGATATCTTTTCAAACAGATAAATGTGCTGGTCAAGCTCTTCATAGCATGTAAGTTTTATTGTGTCTATACTCAACTTATGTACTATACTATTAAATAAATATCTAATTTTAATTTAACATTGTTATCTAGTCTGTAAGTGCTTTAAATGCCATAGACTGAAATAAAGAAAATATGGAATATGAAATTTAGTAGTACACATTTTATGCGCAGCAATTTCAGAGGTGTATTAAAAGTTTGACGCTTAGCAGTCCATATAAAGTCTAAGCGTATAAACGCTTACGTGTAAAAAAACACGGCTATAGACCAGCTACGGCCAAAACATATACAATAACATATTGCGGTTCTGCTGGACAATGAGAGACTGAAGAGAACAACTCGCTCACGCGTCTAAAAAATCAATGTTGCCAACGTATTGAAATCGAAAAAATTCATGGTTTAATTGTGGAAGGAAAAATGGACTTTTAAATATTAGTAGTAATTAGTAGTAGTAAACATTTTTTTTGTTATTTTTGGCTTTGAGAATCAACAAAAAAACAACAACAAGTTAATAATAAGAAATAAATATTTACCGAAGTTTAAAGACAGTTTCAAATATAAAAACTAAAAAAATTCACTTTTAGAGATTAAAAAAAAAAATAAATGTGAATTTTTCCTCAATATTTTTTTGTTTACTTTAAGGAACTAAATTCGTAAAATTAATTTTTTGCAATTAAGGAAAATAAAAAATTAATTCTTATTTAAATATTTTTTAATTCATTGCAAGTTCTTCAATATCTATATCATTTTCGTATCTATTAATTCTTAAGATATCTTCTGAGTGGTTATCCATTAAATTATGTCTATATTTAGACTTAACTATTTTTAAAAAAGAAAAAAGGACTTCGAATTATACGTGGCACCAAACATTGAATATAGTTTTAGTATTTCAGACCTTATTTTTGAATAAGACACATCGCTTACTTTTTCCCAAAACTTTAGTCCTGTGCCAAAGGGCAGTGATGGATCGGCTTGCATAATTTTCAGCTCTTGTTGAATTTCTTGACTGTAATTTTCAATATTGCATGTTAATGGATTGTCGTGAAGATCTATTGCATTTTTGATAATATGGAAATCAATAAATTTTTCAGAAATTTTTTTAATCAAGGTATCAATAATTTCTACAAACTCTGTTAATTTATTTTGAATTGGAAGTTCCGCAAATACCTTTGATGTCCTTGGTAAAAATGTAAAACTTTTGTTAAGAATTTCATTTTTTAACAGTCTGAGCTTATGACCCAATTGATTTGTTGCAGAAACCAGATCAAAAATATGTTTGTTTTTACCTTGTAAAATGAGATTAAATTCATTCAACATGAGTGATATACCACTAAGAAAAGCTAAGTCATATATGAATTCGTAGTTTTTCAAGTGTGAAATCATTTCTGCGCAGTTTTCTGATAGGCTTTGTTGCAAAAATTGAATAACTTCTTCCCGTAAATCAAAAAGTCGTTGCAAACTTCGCCCGCGACTTAGCCAGCGAACGTTAGTAAACAAAAGCAGATCTCCGTAATTTGCTTCAACCTCTGCTAAAAATTCTTTAAATTTTCTGTTCGTCAATGCGTTGTGTCCTCCCTTTATTCTATTAATTACTTTTATTGCAAAGTCCATTGCATTCATCATATTAAGATGCTTCGAAAATAAATCGTGTTGATGTATTACGCAATGGAACGCAGGAACATTAACATTATTTTTTCGTAAAAACCCAACAAACCCTTTATCCCTCCCGGTCATAACCTTAGCACCGTCAGTGCATACTGCACTCAATTTATTTTTATCCACGTTATTGAATACTTGGGTATTTACTGCTTCTCATAAGGTTTTACCATTCACGTGGCTGTGCATTGAAACGAAACATAGAAAATCCTCATGAATTTCAAAATTTTTATTTACTGTCTTCACATAAATTGCAAGTTGGCTTGTACTTGAAATGTCGGTAGTTTCGTCCAGACATATAGAAAAATATAAGCTATCCTGCAATTTCTTCATAACACTGGAATAAATATACCTACTTACTTTTTCCGTTCTGCGAATCATACTTTGCTTCGAAAGTGAAATATTATCAAATAATTTTCAAAACTCTTCTCCTTCTTTGCCAAATAATTGAAAAATATCCTTACAGAAGTCTTTAAAAAATATTCCGTCTGAATATGGGCGGCATTTTTTTGCTAAAGTTATAGCGACCATATAAGATGCTGCCTTAATTTCCTTACTCCTGTTCCCTTCATTATTGGGACCAATTAGGTTCAACTTGCTCTTGAGCCTTAGAACAAAATTTTCCCTCTTCTTACTACTGAGCTCATAAAATTCATTAGCATGGCATGTATGATAAGGGCGTTTTGACAAAAAATTTGGTGCACGCGCAATTTCTTTATGGCACACCATGCATTTTGCTCCTCTCTTTCTATTATCAACAACTAAAAAATCGACCTCCCAGTTCATATTAAACATTTTTAATGCGACTTACCACGACTTGTCTGCTCGAAAGTTGCGCATTGAATGAGGAGAAAAACCCTTCCGCGATCACATCGAGACAGTAAGTATTGGCAACACTGCTTCATACTGATTGGTAATATGTGTGTGAAAGCAGCGCAGTTATCGTACTATACGTGTGAAAGCAGAAGAGAAAAATTTGGCACGCGTGCCTATGGAATGAAACACACTGCTATAGACACATATTTAATTTCCATCTGAGTATAATGAGTATTGAAATTGAGGAGTACTAATTTCATGTGCAGCAATTTCAGAAGAGTAGATAAAGTTTAGCGCTTAGCGCTCTATATAAGTTTAAGCATAAATGTATATAGATGTAAAAAAAAAACACAGCTATTATTAAATCTGTAGCACTTAATGAGCACTAAATATAGTGTACATTGATAACTACCTTTCTCGTCAGATAGTCTCGTTTTGGATCTACAATGCCCATTTGGTGTTAAGCGAGCCTTGTGAAGTTGCACACAGAAACAATAAATAATTTGTATATCTTTCATGAAAATGAAATGGTATATTAACTTTGTACGAATCTCAAAATTGTAAGTCCTTAAAGGAAAATAGATAAACCCACCAATTTTTGAGATATCTTCATAAAATTCTGTTTCCGATTACACATTTTTCGGAAGCGGCCGAATCGGACCACTATAGCATATATCCCCCATACTACCGATTTTTCAGAAGAGGATTTTTGTCATATCTTCCTCAATTTATCAGATTGAAGCTTCATCATATGCTTTCATATATTGCATATATTGTTGTCTGAAAAAATGGATGAGATCGGTCGTATATATAGCATATATCCCCACAACCGATTGTTCAGATAAAAAGCTTTTCGTAATTACTGCCTCATTTTAACAGCTAGAGGCTTCAACTTTCACCGAATGCTTACGTATAGTGTATTCATTTGTTTAGTTGTTTTTTTTTTTAATTGTATAGATCGGTGATATATATCTCATACAATCGATTTTTCAGATAAGAAACTTTTCGTAATTTCTGCCTCATTTTAACAACTAGAGGCTTCAAATTGCACCGAATGCTTAGGTATAGAGCATTCATTGTTGTCTGAAAAAATCATAGAAAGTTGTCGTATATATGGTATGTATCCCATACAACCAACTGTTCAGATAAGAAACTTTTCGTAATTTCTGTCCCATTTTAATAGCTAGAACCTTCAAATTTCACCACATGCTTTCGTAGATATTGTTGTCTGAAAAATTCGAAGAGATCGGTGGTATATATAGCATATGTCCCCTACAACCGATTGTTCGGATAAGAAACTTTTCGCAATTTCTACACCATTTGAATAGCAAGGAGCTTCAAATTTCACCAAATGCTTACGTATATAGCATATATTGTTGACTAAAAAACTTACAGATATCGGTTGTATATATATTATATACCCCATATAAATTGTAATTTCTGCCCCCTTTTTAACGGCCAAAAGCTTCAAATTTCATCAAATACTTACGTTTGCGTTATATATTGTTGAGATAAGTGATTCATTGTCATAGCTATTTCATGCAGACCGCAAAAAACGTGAAACTTTCCATCCTCAAACAAACTATCTACCTATTTTTTATGTTATGTTTATCCTAAAAATCACTTAGGTATTTCATATTTCATATCTTTATTAAGTCAAATGGTAACAACCTTACTGACTAGATTACAGGTTAACTTAGTACTAGTTTAACAATTTTAAAGTAAGATTTACTGAGATAAGTAATACGACTCAATGCGTGCCTTAAACAGAGACCTTGGCATGGCAAAGTCCAGGTCAAGGCTTCTGGATAGGCGATTAAATTCTACAAGACCTCTTATAAGAGGTGCGAAACTGAAGTAATTCGAACGCAGCACTTCAACGCGGAATGTACTGTGAAAGCGGAGAGCTCTGTTAGGGACATTGAAATTCAACTGCCCAAGTAGTTCTGAGCAGTCAATGGCACCGGATATTATGTCAAAAATAAACATTACGTTTTGAACAAGACGTCTAACTTCAAGTGGCAAGACATTGATAAGCATGCATCTTGCATTGTAGGGTGGCAAGGGATTAACAAAGTGCAGAGGTTGAAGAGCAAATCGTATGAGCTTGCGCTGAATTCTTTCAATTCTTTAAGAGTGTGAGGAGTATATGGGATTTCAGATGACTGATGCATACTCTAACTTAGAACGCACTAAGGCATTGTATAAGATTTTCCTGGTATATGGGTCCTTGAAATCCTTGGCATATCGTCGCAAGAAAGCTAAGTTGGTATAAGCCTTTGGTATGAGAAAGTTTACATGATTACAAAAAGTAAAAGATGAGTCAAAAATTACGCCAAGATCGCGAAACACATTAATTGACGCAAGAGTTACATTTGAAATCGAGTACGCGAATGAAACCACATTCGTAGACTTAGTATACGTCATGTGGCAGCATTTACTAATATTGAGTCGCAAATTATTTTGACAGGCCCAATTATTTATAGCATTCAAATCTTCTTGCAGACGCAATGCATCAGAAGTACAGGAGATTCTCCGAAAGAGTTTTAAGTCGTCAGCATAAAGCAAATAATTCGAATAGTTTATGCATGAGCCAACATCATTAATAAACATTAAGAACAAAATAGGACCAAGGATGCTACCTTGTGGTACACCCGAAGTTGCTGAGAATTCATAAGACTTAGTTCTCTCGATTTCAACAAAAGATATTCTATTTTCCAAATAGGACTTCAGCCACGACAGAAAGCTTGAGTGAAAGCCCATTTTTTCAAGTATCCACAGAAGTAATTTGTGCGAAACTGTGTCAAAAGCCTTGGAAAAATCCGTATATATGGTGTCAACTTGACATCCATCCTTAAACGCAGAGACACAAAACTGAGAGAAAACAGCCAGATTTGTAGCAGCCGAACGTCCCGCAATGAAACCATGCTGACATGGATCGACTATTTTATTTATAGCGAATGATACTTTGTTTTTAACTACCTTTTCAAAAAGTTTTGAACATGTTGACAGTTTGGATATTGGCCTATAATTCTTTACTTCATTTTTATTGCCTGACTTGAAGATAGGAGTGATAGACACCAGCTTCCAGCGATCAACAAAAACTCCAGACGATAGCGAAATATTGAAAATGTGGCACAGTGGCAAACAAAGAGAAATACTACACTTCTTAAATAAAAAAGAGGACAATCCATCAATATCATTTTTGATTGAGGTCTGTAAGGAGGATATACCCAAGATAATATCGGTCTCAGACAAGGACAGAGACCCAAAGTCTAAAGGTTTGGGGCTATCAGTAAGATACCTGTTATCAAGGTTATCGGCCTCAACAACAAACGTAGATTTGAAAAAATCAGCAAAAAGATTTTCCGAATCGACCAAACTGTTGGAGCAAATGTCATTAAATTTGACACAGGTAGGTATATTAGAACAAACAACCTTTCTTTGAACGAACATAGTTCCAAAAAGATTTAGGATTAACTTTCAACTCATCTTCAACTCTAGAAACGTATTTGTTGTACAAAAACTTATCAATAACATTGAACTGCGTCATATAGGAAGTATACTGATCTTTAAAAACAGTATCGCTGGTATCCTTGTATAATTTAAAGTACTTATTTCTTTGATTTTTCAACTTTCTCAACCTAGTATTGTACCAGGGTAGTTTGTGAATTTTAACTGGTAGGAGAGAAAGATTCCTACTGAATATGTCAGCCATCTTTAGCAGAAAAATGTCGAAACATTCAGTTGCATTTTTAGCAAAGAAAATAGATGTCCAGTCTATTTCAGATATAAGAGAGTTTAAGGATTCGTAATCTGCATCCTTAAAGTTATAGGCACGCTCATTATTATTTATATTGTTTTTCGGCACTAGGTCGAAGAATTCAATAGATAAATATAGGGCTACATGATGTATATCTGATTTATATATAGGAAACACACATTCAGTCAAGTGAGTTATGAGGTTCTCATCGACAAAAATTAGGTCCAAAATGTTGTTTAACTGGTTCACGAAACTGTTAATCTGAATTAAATTGGCACTAAAAAGGGTGTCTAAGAAATTAATCTCATGGGGATGATGAACATTAGTAGGTGTTAAGATATCACCTTCTAGTAATTTCGACCAAACAACCTTGCTGAGATTAAAATCTCCCAGGACGCAAAAATTACTATCAACATTATATTCATATAGGTCAAATATATTATTAACATGAGCAAAGTACAGCAAATCTGTGCTGCAAGGCGGAATGTAAGAAACGCAGATAAATAAATTGCCAGAAGGCCCAGTAATACAGACACAAAGCTGGTCCAAGAGAGAGTCATCGTTAGAAAGCGGCACAAAAGAAGAGAGAAGAGAACGCCTTACAGCAATTAACACCCCACCGCCTCTGAGACGCCCTGTTTTCATAGGGTCTTTATCCTTTCGATAAGTTTGAAACAGACTTTGATCAAAAAATTCTGAGTCAGAGAAGTCATTATTAAGCCAAGTCTCAACAATGACGTAGACATCATAGTCGCACCGTGAAGTGGCTAAAAATATTTCTTTAGATTTCGTTCTCAACCCAGATATATTCTGATAATAGATATTTATACTTTTTTTTAATATTACCGCATATAGCTAAGGTTTTGCAGTTGAGACCTGTGCTTTTTGAAAAAAACGGAATGGTTTAATTTTGACGTCCGATGGCCATAGCGAAGACTCAAGAAGCTTATTATATATTGAAGGCGAGACTCCAAGTTTAAAATTACATCTTGATAACAAACTCGAGTCTGCATCTTTCTTTATTAATTTAAAACAATGAATTCTGTTTGTACATCTGTTCACTATATATTTCATATCTTATACAGCCCCATTCATGAAAGGTATGATATAGGTACTATGCAGTGAGAGCAAATTTGATTTGAGTTGTTCCACTTGCGTGTTGCTTTATATTGTGACGTATGTTAGCAGCACTAAGGGATACTATCATCTCTAAGCCGATGCTAAGCAGTGACTTGTATGCACATCAATAATTGAATCATTATGTCTACACATATGTACGTACAGGCAGCGGAGAAGCAACGCACAACCACATGCATATATCTGAGATACTCCCGAAAGTATGCAATGGTTGTGCAAGTGTCGCTCACACATGCAAGCGCATGGGGTTGAGAGAAGCTATAAAATCATGCATCTGTAGTTACAGCTGAGTAATTTTATAGCTGATAACTAACTAGTAAGTTCTGGAAATAGAAAAGCCTAGAAATATGCAACGAGGACACCAGACAGTATAAACGGTAGCAACGGTAGAGGCACGACAATCAGATTGATTTAAGACGCTATCTGGCAAGCAATAGTGGTGTTTTAGTGAAGAACTTTAATAAAGGCCATTTTGCATTATTGAATAGCGGAGTTATTTATTCAACAGTTTAGTGTTTCGAACGTTAGCAGAAGGTTGCAAATAAGCGGAATTTCAGTAAATTCGTTACAATTGGTGTCAGAAGTAGGATGCACACATATCATTATTCTTGATGGCTTACCGATCGGCAGTACATGAGACAACGAGCCAAACACCCGCAAAGGTAATTTTTGGCAATGACCTTCGACTACCAGCTGATTTGAAGTATGGGATAGATGCCGATGCGGAGAGAAATGTCAAGAAATCCACTGGTGTCTTGGAAGAAGAGCTGAGAGAGATACACGATCTGGTAAGGCAACGAGCAAAGATTATGAGTGACAAGATGAAAGCCAGATACGATAAAGCAATTAATTAGGAAGGATATTTGGTGCTGTTATACAACCAACAACGAAAAAAAGGTTTGCCCCGCAATTGCAGTGTAATTGGGAAGGCCCATACAAAATTGTAAAACGGATCAACGATGTAGTGTACCGCATACAAACCATTGGCAAACCACGAACCAAAATGAAAGATGTTCATTTGGAAAGGCTGGCAGCGTTTAGATCGAAATATTTGTCTGATCAGGACGATCAGACTTAGCTGGAGGGCAGTGTGACGAATATTAGCAGCACTAAGGGATACTATCATCTCTAAGCCGATGCTAAGCACTGACTAGTATGCACATCAATAATTGAAACATTATGTCTACACATATGTACGTACAGGCAGCGGAGAAGCAACGCAAAACAAAATGCATATATCTGAGATACTCTCGAAAGTATGCAATGGTTGTGCAAGTGTCGCTCACACATACAAGCGCATGGGGTTTGAGATAAGCTATAAAATCATGCATCTGTAGTTACAGCTGAGTAATTTTATAGCTGATAACTAACTAGTAAGTTCTGGAAATAGAAAAGCCTAGAAATATGCAACGAGGAAACCAGACAGTATAAAAGGCAGCAACAGTAGAGGCACGACAATCAGTTTGATTTAAGACGCTATCTGGCGAGCAATAGTAATGTTATAGTGAAGAACTTTAATAAAGACCATTTTGCATTATTGAATAGTGGAGTTATTTATTCAACAGTTTAGTGATTCGAACGATAGGAGAAGGTTGCAAATACGCGGAATTTCAGTAAATTCGTTACAATATCAAGATCAAATTTTTGATTTTGGTGTACTGTTTTTTTTAGCATCATTTTTTGCCTACGCTGTCAGCACTATTTAAGCACTAATTAATGGCATCTTATTTTGGACCAACTCACGGCAGTTTCTTTTATTAACACTTATTTCATATTACATCGCTATCTTAATCAAAAAGTAACATTTTCGTCAATTAAGCGAGCATTGTTGGGCCCAAAAAGATAGGACTTCACTTATTTCCGGGTTTCGTTGATTTTTATCCGCAGCACGTATACTATGTACAAACACACACCAAATTAGCAATTTATTACGCAATTTATCATATAAAAAATTGTAATAATAAATTGCCAATTTAAAAAAAATTTAGTAATAAATTGTTTCAAACTGCAAATGCAACCTTGTAAAAAGTGTTTATTGAGTAGATTTAAACGTCAGTTACGCATGGCTCAACTATATGGTTGGCTCTTCTCATCGGCTGATTTGATTTTTTTTCATTTCACTGGAGTAGGGATTGTCAAAAGAAGATGGCAAACTCAAAATGAAACCAATATGTTCAATGTACATTTTCTTACCACAAACAAAAATTTCAAAGTTTTATGTTTTCATTCCATTCCATTCACCTAATACCAATACGCACATTTTGAGAGTCTGAACAAAGGTATGTTGTTAATGTAGAGAGAAGCCAACCAGCTATCAAATTGCTATTTTGTAACCAAATTGAGTTGTATGAACACCATTCAATTTAAATAGAAATTGCCTCAATGTATTTTTCTGTTTGAACATAGTGTTAATGAGCACTAAATTGTAGTGTACTTTGATACCTCGTTTGGGACCTACAATGCCCACTTGGTATTAATCGCACATTTTCAAGTTGCCCAGAGTCACTATGAACTATTTTTATTAAATTTGGTAGCTGGATTACGTTTGTGATGCAAAATATAAGTGCCAAAAAATTTTGGAATATAGGCGTGGCAACACCTACATTTAAAAGAGGACAGTTTGGAAGTTTAATATCCTGTAAATCCAAAGCAGTTAAAGATATTACAGTGAAAATTGGCAGAGACACCATCCTTGCCAAATTATATAGACTGATTGAAGATAGTCAAATCGGTTGGTCTATATCGCCCACTTTTCTGAAAGGCTAACCTTAACAAAGTTTGTAAAAACTCTATGGTCTTTAACTACACTTGACTGATATTCTAGCTCAGTTGTGATATGGTTGGGCTTATAACAAAACTTCAACAAATTTTTTAAATGGGCGTGACCGCCCCTTTTCTACTACTCTTTCCAAAATACTTTCAATGCCAAAGTCGAACAAACGCTCCCAATCCGAACGAAATTTGGCATAAACATATTTTTCATATTGATATTAGAGAAAAATTGCAAGTTTACAAACGGCGATGGTTACTAGAACATGTTTCTGAATTTCACTTCTTCATCAGCTAGCTTCTCGGGAACTGAGTATCGAACTCGAATCTCCAACATCCATACTTCATACTGGTGTAAAGGCAGATGCCTTTAACCACTCAGCCATATGAATGCCCCGCTGCTCGCTTTGCAATTGGTCTCTAAGAATTACCGTTTTGTTGCTATTTCTTGCTTATTCACTATTTAGGTACATGCACTCTGTATGTTGTTTAATCCTAATTGTGTGGAATGTTTTAGGCGCACTTTGAAAGCTTAGTAGCATTCGTTTGGATTTTTACAGTATTTGTTCTTAATACTTCCGCTGTTACTATTATATCAATGTTATCATTTCTGAAATTCCGCTTATTTGCAACCTTCTACAAACGTTCGTATCGCTAAACTGTTGACTAAAATACTCCAATATTCTGTATTACAAAATGGTCTTTATTAGACTGCTTCGAAAGTACTGCACAATAAAACTTCACTTTGCAACTGATAGCGTATTTAATACAAATTGATTCGTGATGCCTCAGCCTGTGCCGCTTTTATAATCTTCGGTTTCCTCTTTCACCCATTTCTCCTAAGGTCTAGTAATTTCGTAAACCTGATGCTTGTTTACCAGCTATATACACGTATATTTGCAATTTGTATCCATATGCGTGTGTATATGTGAGCAGCTGATGATGACATGCGCTTGTGAGTATCTTTCTCTGTTGCCCCGCACGTGCAGACATAATGAATAATTTGTTTACGTACATACAAGTGTAACAGCTTGCTTTATTGTTGTTGTGGCTTTATTTACTTAATATTAGATTAGTGATATGAGTATCACTTAGTGTCACTAATATTCGTCACACTGCCCTCCTCCTAAGTCTGATAGTCCCGATCAGACAAATCTCTCGATCTAAACGCTGCCAGCTTTTCCAAATGTACCACTTTCATTTTGGTTCGTGGTTTACCAATGGTTTGTATGCAGTACACTTCATTGTTGATCCGTTTTACAACTTTGCATGGGCCTTCTCAATTACACTGCAATTTCGGGGACAAACCTTTTTTTCGCCCTGGGTTGTATAACAGCACCAAATCTCCTTCTTGTGAACCTTCCGAATTAATTGCTTTATCGTATCTGGCTTTCATCTTGTCACTCATAATCTTTGCTCGTTGCCTTATCAGATCGTGTTTCTCTCTCAGCTCTTCTTTGAAGACACCAGTGGATTTCTTGACATTTCTCTCCGCATCGGCCTCTATACCAAACTTCAAATCAGCTGGCAGTCGAAGGTCATTGCGAAAAGTTACCTTTACGGAAGTGTGGCCGCTTGTCTCATGCACTGCCGATGGTATAGCCATCAAGAATAATGATATATGTGTATCCCACTCCTTATGGTACTTGTCTATTACTTTCCTTAAATGCTCCTCCAAGGTTCTATTGAAACGTTCCACCATACCATCGGACTGAGGATGCAATGCAGTTGTCCGTGTTTTTCGAATGCCCAACTTCTTACACATTTCTTGGAATACAGCTGATACAAAATTCCTGCCTTGGTCAGAATGTAACTCCATTGGTACACCATACTTTGCAACCCAATCGTTTGTAACCACTTTTGCTACTGTTTCCCCTTTTTGGTTTGTGATTGGTTATACCTCTGGCCATTTACTGAAATAATCCATAACCACCAGTACGTATTTTTTCCGCGGTTGCTAGTAGGAAATGGACCGGCGACATTCATGGCGATCCTTTCAAATGGTGCACCTGAGTTATATTGCTTCATCTGGCCATGACTTCGGGTTTTGGGCCCTTTCGCTCTGCTGCAAACCTCGCAGTTCGCAATCCACTCAGTGACCGACTGACTGCAACTAACCGAATAGAACCTCTGCTTAATTTTCTCGAGCGTCTTCGTAATTCCAAGATGACCTCCACTTGGGCCGTTATGTAGTTCACTGAGAACGTCGGGAATCCTTTTCCTTGGAACAACTATCAGTTTCCTCTTCTTTGACCATCCTCACTCTCCCATACTCGATGCAAGCAACTGGATATCAACTCTAAACTGTTCCACTGTGCCCAATATGACTTGGCAATGGGACTCTCTGCTGACATCTCCTCTCTATTTGTTCTTTCGTTTCGTTCGAGCCCTTGCATAACATGTTGAAAAACTAATTTTGAATAAAGGAATGTCTGACTTTGAAAGTCAGATAATGATTGAATTTATTAAAGAAATCCTTTCTCTTTTATACATAGTTTCTTAACCTACATCTTCATAATTATTCTAACATTAACAAACTAAAAATATGTACATTTGTAATAATGGTATGCAAAGTCAGCAGATTGCTTCATTAATCTATTTATGTAAACCTTTAAAATGGTTGAGTGTGAGTATTTGGGTGATTCACATTAAAAAAGTAAATAATGTAAAAGAGTTGTGTGTGAATATTTTGGTGATTCACATTAACAAACTAACACTGGAAATTAGGTACTCCGATCGGCACGTGTATTGACCGGCGTGACTAACTGAGCAAAAATACGAAGGTGTGAAATGACATGGGTTTCGTATTCGGCATTCAATTGATGTTGACTTCCCGCTGTGTCGGGTCAATGTAATTTATGTAGCACAATATTGTAATCTGACTGCGTGTGGCAGGTTCATAAATACTGCAGTGGCATAGAAGCTCATAATGCATAATGCCGCAAATGTTTTGCATAGGTGGGCATGACGCATAATGCTACACAATCCGTCTTAGAAAAAGAGGCTTATATAATTGTGGACAATTGTATAAGACTCTTTGTTTGAATTTTAAATGCTTTTGGTATTTTACGGTAACTTGATATGAAAGTAAAAGAGTTTGTGTATTTTGATTCTAATATGCTGACCTTGATACTTTTATTATTTTTACATTTTGTTTTTTAATAATGTTTTGTATTAGTTCTTATTTAACAATTATTTTACGCATCAAAATTTTAAATGTATTTTGCACAGCCGGTCTTTAAGAGCGTCGACTCACTTAAAAATCGGCATGTGTTTACAAATTATTAGTAAATAACCGAGTAAATTGGAATGCTTATTTTTTTAGCTCACTTGGACAACACGAAGGTCCGTTGTGATACCACATACACCAAAAATAACGGTGACTTAGATCTAGCTACTTAGAGAATCGTTGGGTAGCAACGATAAAGCTCCGAATGATACCGATCTCAACTTTGGATAAATCCTCGGGAGATTCAAGTGAGTCGCGACCGAAGTAC
This sequence comes from Eurosta solidaginis, assembly GCF_040869045.1. Classification (NCBI taxonomy): domain Eukaryota; kingdom Metazoa; phylum Arthropoda; class Insecta; order Diptera; family Tephritidae; genus Eurosta; species Eurosta solidaginis. Next base: position 119,845,769 of record NC_090321.1, read on the forward strand.
TATCGCCTAGTTCTGGCAAAAGCTCGGCAATTAAGCATAAAGTGATTTGGTGATTCCACCTCACTATCCTCCATACAGTTGCAGCAGGAAGGAGTTTCCAGTATATAGAGACGTACCGCATGGATACCCATGGGACAGTGCCCTGTCAAAACCCCAATGACAATTGTCAGGTGAGCCTTAGTGAACCCAATTATTTCAGCAGACCTCCTGCCATCCACTTTCGCCTAGAAAGATCTTGCTACCCTGCAAGACGTGGTGTCCACCCAACGTTTGCTGAGCTGACTCGAGGCCCAGCTATGGAGGAGCAATCCGCAGGTGACCTGCGGAATCCCGAAATCCCTACAGCCATCTTCATCCGGTTCAGTTGTACCGATGCGGGCTAAGAGATTCGCTTGACAGTTACCCGGGATATCACTATGGCCCGGGACCCAGATATTCTTAATTGTAAAATAATTCGATGCAATCGCAAGCTAGGTCAGGCACTCCCAGACCACCCTCGATCGCACTGTAGTTGAGCTCAAGGCCTTGATAGCCGCTTGCCTATCAGGGTAGATGTTAAATTCTCTAACTGTAGTAGCACTGGATAGCATTCCATCCACCGCATCCTTAATCGCAGCAACTTCCGCTTGGAATAAACTGCAGTGATCAGTCAACTTAAACTTGCGGCTTAAATTCAGTTCTTGACAAAAGACCCTCCACCAACCTTTCCATCCAGCTTCGACCCATCCGTGACCAAGTTAACCGGTCCCATGCCCCAGATAATTCCTCTTCCCCACTCCTCTCTCTCTGGAATGACTGGGGTGAAGGTTGTATAGGGAGCAGTTATCGGCATACAATAGTCCGTTCTTTCCGGGATAAAGTCGAAACTGATAAGAAGGCTAGAGGGTCCGCGGTCAGAAAGTCCATATCCCATATCACGAAGCCTGACCAACGACATTGCCGCGGCCGCCTTTCCCGCAATATCTACTGGGTATATGTTCAGCATGACGTTCAGTGCCAAGGTAGGTGTTGTTCTGAGAGCGCCACTGATACCGATCAGCGCCGTCCGTTGCACTGACACTAACGTTTGGGAGGTGCTCGCCGTGTCCAGTGCTTTCCACCAGACCTGCACCTCATGTAGCAGAAACGGTTTGAACACCATCTCATAAAGCCATTGTACTACTCTTGGCGAGAGTTACCATCTCTTTCCACTAGCCCCTCTGCAGCAGTACAAGGCAATGGCGGCCTTCCTGACCCGATCTTCCACATTGGGTCTCCAGGACAGTTTCTTGTCCAAAACAATCCCCAAATATTTAACCCTATCAGAAAGTACCAACGGCACCCCTCCAATCGAGGGAGTTCTGAAATCGGGCAACTTATATCTCCTTGTGAAAAGAACTAATTTCATTTTTCCCGGGTTGACCGCCAATCCACATGATTCATCCCACCTAGCCACATCGCGCACGGTGCCCAGAAATTTGCCTCTGACTAGGATAGCGAGGTCATATGCATAGGCAACCACCCGAAAACCATTGGCTTCCAGCTCCACAAGAAGCTCGTTGACTACCACAACCCAGAGGAGAGGAGATAGGACACCCCTGTGGCGTACCCCTGCGCACCTTCCTCTTAATTATGGCCCCTCCCCACTCCGCTGCGACAATTCTGCAGCATAGAAGTTTGCTAATAAATTCAACCAGAGCCGCCTCGACTTAGATTGCCCCATCGATGTCTAGAAAGGCAACCAGAGCATACTCTTTGTGTTCTAGGGACCCCCCGTTCCGTCGATCTGCCCTTGCAGTACGCATGCTGTGAAGTCGACAGTAACCCCCGAGGTATCCTTTCCCGTAGGTACAGTTCAATCAACCGTTCAAACGTCTTAAGAAGAAACGAGAGACTGATTGGCCTGAAATCTTTAGGTGATACATGAGAGCTTCTGCCGGCCTTCGGAATGAAAATAACCCTAACCGTGGGCCAAGACTTCGGGATATAGTTAAGCCTGAGGCAGTTAGTATAAATGATGGCCAACCAGCGGCAGGAAATCCCCAAAGACTTTTGAAGTTGCGCAGGAATGATTCCATCCGGGCCCGGAGACTTATAGGGCTTGAACGAGCCCAGGTTATTTGACTTTCCCGTATTGGAATGGCAGGCACTTCTGCATGGCCAACGACCGCCGACCATGCAGGCGAAGATCCCTGCGCAACCCCCACCATCATCTCGCAGATACCCCAGAGGAGCAGGATTCCTAGAGAGTATTTTTCTAAGCCTCGCGGACTCATTGCAGCCTTCTACGTTTTCGCAGAAGCTTCGCCATGCATCTCGCTTGGCTATCCTTATTTCATATTTGTAAATCCCCAGACTTACCTTATAGAGCTCCCAGTCCGAGGGTAATTTACTCCTCCTGGCTCTGTTGAAGAGCCGCCGACTGGACGCTCTTAGGTCGTCAAGAGAATCCGACCACCAGGGCGGCTTGCCCTTCCCCCTGTAAATTTTCAATGGGCAGGATACCTGAAAGGTGCTATTGCTTGCCAAGGTGAAGTTTTCCACCAGAACGGCTATCTCAGATTCGGACAGGTCCGAACTAACGGTAGGCGCCGCAGGCAATAGCTCTCCCACTTTCCTACAATACAAGTCCCAGTTAGTACTTTTAAGGTTCCTAAAAGATATTTTACCGGGACGATCTTCTTTCACCGAGAACTGAATATATCGGAGATCAGAGAAGGAGTGCTCGTTGAGAACACTCCAGCCAGATATCCGACCTTCCTGTTCTCTACTAACCAGGGTCAGGTCCAGGACCTCCTCCCTTACCGCAGTAATAAAAGTCGGGTCATTCCCCCTATTACATATACAAAGTCCCTCATCTACAATAAAAGTAAATAAAGACTCACCTCTAGTGTTGGTATCCGAGCTTCCCCAGATGCTATGATGGGCATTAACATCGGCACCGATGATCACGCCAACACCTCCCGGCCTTGCTTCAGCGGTGATTTCGCCCAGTATCGCAGGTGGTGGTTCCGTTACGTCCCCGTGGGGCATGTACGCTGAGACCACCCACATTTCATTACTTCCTCGCTCGAGGCAGACCGTGGTTACGTCAGCATTGCTGAAATTAGAGAGAATAAAAGCTTGAATCTCTTTTTTAACAAGCACACAGGATCTAGGCCTATTTGCCTCCCCATGCACCAAGGTGTTGAATTTTCCAGTCCTTAATCCAGAAATCTTACTGCCGTTACTACTAAGCCACGGCTCCTGGACAAGGACTATATACACTCCGCCTTTTTCGAGGCAGAGCAACAAATTTGTGGAAGCCGCCTTAGAGTGCTGAAGATTTATTTGACGGATTTCCATCAAAACCGCTCTTCTTCCGCACCCCATCCCTTGTGGATTCGTGTTAGTCGTGTCCATTCTAAAAAGTCCCCCCTCAAGGCCGCTATCCGGAGCCGATTGTGTAGTCGCCCTTCAACGGTCTCGTTATCTATGCTACGCAGGGAGGCCACGCGAGGGTTGACGCATTACCTTATGAGTAATGCGTTCAGAGCCAGACCGGACGCAAAGCGGGAAAATCTTCAACCGCACGTACACCATCAACTTAACGGCAACGGAGCCGGAACATACCTTGAGGCCCGCCACGGTTTTAATGGAACGTGGGCAGGTACAGCATTAGCCTACCAGCCGTTTCGATAGGGCTGAGCTCGGCACAATGACTCAGGGGTGCGGATTTTATCGAGTTGTCCTCTCTAGATCCGCCATTATTAGTAGAAGCAGGGGCACCTCGTGCAGGACGTGATAACTAATCACGCGTGACATTCGTCACTATGGCCGGTCTAAGACTGATAACAGTCCCTGATCCAGAGCCTGGAACCACTTACGATATCCAAGCCAAGTATCTTAGCCCCCTTGCTTTAAGTTAACAAAAGATGTTGCAAATGTGTTTAAGCCTATTCTTATGGACTATTATTTCATTATCTTTATTGTTCCTATCATTATTTTGTAAATTATACAACACTATTTTTCCTATTGAAATTTTTCTATGTATTTAAGCTAACGTAAAAATTCTTATTGTCTATCTTACGAGAGGCCTTTTCCTTAATTAGTTAAGTCTTCTATTCTACCGAGGGTTAGATTAAAAATATTTTCCTATTAATATTTTCTATTCCACCTGTGGCTAAAGTAAAAACATTTTTTCTATTATGTAGTGCTTATGACCTCTTGAATTGTGAGGTTTTCTTAAAGGGGACCCGGGTGCCTAAATATTTATATTTATTTCTAATAACTAAAGATCATTTGTATTAACAACGACTTTCATTGTTTGGACACATAAAGTAAGAAGTCTGTCACTTATTGTGCGAAAAAAAAATTTTTTGGGGTTGTGATTGATGGAAGAGCATAGTAGTTTTAATTAACGGGTAAACGGAAGGTACAGTGGATGCAAAAATGTTTCATATCTTTAAGTGTTCTTTTTATTTTTTCGATATTTTCATATTTTCCAGCAATTTCTTCGATCTTATCTGTCATGCGATTTCTGCGGCGGCCACCAAGACAGAATCGTCATGACTTTTATGAAGAATTATTTTTATTTTTATACCGGGATTGTCACATGCACAACCTCTTTGGTTAGCGCAATTATTTGATCTTTGAGAACTTGGGTACCAAGTATTATTTTATAAATTCGCCTACTGCAGTAAATATTCAATTCTTAATCACCAATTTGTCCCTCAGGACAACTGTGTTTTTCCTTATAAATTTCAAGTCCTGGATTGCCGGCATTTCTTGTATGCCTGGTCGAATATTGCCTTAAGTCAGTAACTTCCTCAACAATCTGGGTGCTTGAAAATTTTCTACACTACCGTTTTTCTATCCTAAGATGGAAATGAGCGCGACTAGTCTTTTATTACAAATTTATATAGCGCTTCACATTTATTTTTATATGTTCTCTTTGTGACTTTTCTTCATTATTTTCTTTTTTGTTGGCTGGTTGTAAAATTTTTGTATTTTTTTTTTTTTTTTTCATTAGGTTTTGCTTACTTCCACTGTCCTAGAATTTCCTATTGCTTCATGACCATCTTTGTCAGGAGCACTCAAAGGAATTTATGCAAACTCTTGATTTGCTATTAAACTTTGGTAGGGTTAATAAGTCTACCTTTACTGTTAATTGTGACATTTTGAAATTTACTATTTGAGTTGTTGATTGCTCTTCCTCAGCTTTGGGTTTGGTTTAGGCAATGGGTTGCAAAAATTGGTATTTCTTAGATACGATCTGTGGCGGGTTTTACCTGCCTATACTTGTGCATCATAGCTATTGTGATGATCAGTAGCATGAATACACAACCTATAACTGCTAACCAAACATCTGGAATGTTCGGAATATTTTCTGTATCTACCGTAGTTAGTGGCTCATACTTGATTATCTTGTTCTCTGTTGTTTTTTGAGCTTCTTTCCCTTGTTCGTATCAGGCTATCACTATCATGATGCCTTGCGCACTCTTTGTCCGCCAAGCCATGTTGAAAATTTTCTATAAATTATTTTTCTGAGAAATGAACTAAATTTAATTTTTAATAAAATTTTTGATTTTATTCTTTATTCTATGCATTCCATTTTACTTGTTTGTTTAGTTAAGTTAGTCTAAGACAATTTTTGTTCTTAATGGAAAAATTTGTTTAACTTAAAAAACTTATAACATTTTTATTTTATTTTTTTTCAATTTACAAAATATTTTAAAAATTAATTTTTATGCCGTTTTGCTGATTTATTTTCCTTTATTTAATTAACATTATAGAAGCTTTTTGTATAAAATTTGTTTCTAAAATTAAATTTCATGCTATTATTAATTTTCTATGCCACTTTGGGCTTCATATTTATCTTATTTTTTTTGTTTTTATTTAGTTTGTGTCATTTTCAAAGCTGCATTCAAACTTTTTGTAAAAAAAAATTTCTTAAAAATTTTACGCATTTATTCTTGCTACTTCTATTTTTTATTTATTTTTTTTTTATTTTATTTAAAACGAATCGTTTTGCATATTAGTTGTTTTTAATTCCTACTTAGAAAAAAAATCTTTCGTTTTTGCTAACGGCTTAGCGTCCGTAAAGGCCGCCCAATTTATTTCTAAATATACCAGTCATGCTGCCAATTGGATGATCTTTCAGAATATTGCTGTTTATAACATGTCATTTAAATCCGCTTATTCCACTTCGCCTTATGCTCGTATTAATTTTGTACGACCTCAAGATTTTGTTTTGATATCAGAATTTGTAGTAGAATGCGTTCGTCTAATCTCTTCTAGCCTTCGATCCGTTTATAAAATTGTGCCAAGGTTATTTGTGGATGCATTGATGTGCTCGTCTAATCTCCTCTAGCATTCGATCCGTTTATAAAATTGTACCACCTTTTTTTCAGGACTGTTTAATGTTGGTTAATTTTACTTTTTACTATTGCAGGATCTGCCAGATCTTTAGCAGGATCTGGCGAGATCTAGTTTATTTTAATTTCGGGAAAAATTTTAAAAAATCCTCGCAGGATCGCCATGAAAAGTTAATTTTGAATAAAAGAATGTCTGACTTTGGAAGTCGGATAATGATTGAATTTATTATAGAAATTCTTTCTCTTTTATACATAATTTCTTAACCTACATGTTCATAATTATTCTAACATTAACAAACTAAAAATATGTACATTTGTAATAATGGTATGCAAAGCCAGCAGATTGCTTCATTGATCTATTTATGTAAACCATGTAAAATGGTTGTGTGTGAGTATTTGGGTGATTCACATTAACAAAGTAAACAATGTGAAGTAGTTGTGTGTGAATGTTTTGGTGATTCATATAAACAAACTAACACTGACAATTAAACATTCCGATCGGCACGTGTATTGACCGGCGTGACTAACTGAGCAAAAATATGAAGGTGTGAAATGACATGGGTTTCGTATTCGGCAATCAATTTATGTTGACTTCCCGCTGTGTCGGGTCAATGTAATTTATGTAGCACAATATTGTAATCTGACTGTGCTATGACTGCGTTGTAGCTTTGTAGTCGCTCTATCCACCGTTCCAATTGACCTTCTCGATTACAGAACTGCAAGAGCCAATTCAACGCTGCGTGATCTGTCTTGACGCGGAATCGCTGGCCGTAGAGGTACTTGTCCAAATGTTTAATGCACTCTACCAGTGCAAACAGGTCTCTCCGTGTAACGCAATAGTTCCTCTCTGGTTTTCCAATTGAACGGCTGTTATATGCAACTACCTTCTCCTGTCCATCGAACAGTTGCGACAAAACGACTCCTATAGCATATCCACTTGCATCTGTATCTAGAATAAATGGTGCTCCTGGAATCGGATATGCCAACATTTTGGGGCAGTGCACAAACGCTCCTTCAATGTTTGGAAAGCTACTTCTTGCTCCTTCTTCCATTCAAAAGCTTTATTTTTCCTTGTAAGCTCTTGGAGGCTATGGGCAACGCTGGAAAAGTTTGGTACAAATCGGCGGTAATATGTGCACAGCCCAAGGAAACTTCTCAATTCATGCAGGTTCTGTGGTATTGGCCAATCCTTTACAGCCTCTATCTTTTCGTTCGCAAATAATTTACTTCATTTTTAAACAACGCACACTTTTTGGGACTTAGTTTCAAACCAGCGCCTGCTATTCTCTGGAAAACTTCCTCCAAGTTTTTAAGATGTTCATCAAAGTTCTTGCCCAATGCCTTGATGTCGTCCAGGTACACCAAGCATGTTTTCCAACGTAGTCCTTTCAAAACCTAATCCATGAGTCTCTCAAAAGTAACTGGTGCATTAAAAAGTTCAAAAGGCATTACTGTAAATTGCCAAGGACCATCTCCGACGCTGAAGGCTGTTTTTTTCTTTGTCTTCCTCCTTCACTTCCACCTGCCAGTAACCACTTTTCAAGTCCAGTGTGGAAAACCATTTCGTACCAGAGAGCGAGTCCAGAGTGTTGTCAATTCTCGGCAATGGGTAGCTATCCTTTTTCGTGACGTCGTTTAACTTGCGGTAGTCCACGCAAAACCTCATTTTCCCATCCTTCTTCTTCACAAGTACCACCGGTAAGCTCCATGGACTAGCTGATGGTTCGATAACGCCGCTGTCGCTCATTTCTTGTACGATTTGGCTCACAACTTCCCGCTTCGCCATTGAAACACTACGAGGAACTTGACGTATCGGCCTCACGTCTCCAGTGTCAATTTAATGTTTCACAACATTGGTGCGGCCTGGTTTGGAACCATCCTGGTCAAATATGTATGCGTACTTTGGGAGCAGTTGCTTTGTCTTACTCTGATAATCTTCCTCTAGACCCTCCGTCGATGCCGTGATGTCATTTGAAAGATCAGTCTTGCTAGTTGAAACGTCTTCCTGGAGCTGTTCACAGTTAATAACTACTTCAGCCTCTTGGCATCTTCCCAATATAGCTCCTTTTGTCAGGTTGAGTGGTGACTTGAACTCATTGAGTACTCATACCGGAATACGTCCATCTTGTTATGTCATAGCCAAGGTTTTTCCTACAAGTACGTGTTGTTGATATGTTTGCTGCCTCGACAACCCACAATTTGTTTGTCCCACAATCTCCATCAACCTTTGCTCAGATGACTGCTTCTGATTTTGCTGACTTTCTTCCACCAGCACTCGTTCACTGCTGTAGCCTCTCTCGTAGCCGAAATTAAGTGGCACATCCATGTTCTTATATCGCATCGTCTTGCTTTGCATGTCGATCTTGATGCCTTGGTCGATTAAGAAGTCCACTCCAATTATGATTTCATCAACAATCTCTGCCACTATAAAATTGTGTAGTACCATGACGTTCCCAATTGCTACTTCACATGCTACTTCTCCAATTACCTGGGTGTCCTCTCCAGTGGATGTACGTAATCTTGATACAAGCAATGGTCTTATCTTCTTGTTGACTAAATCTGATCGAATGATGGAATGAGGGCTTACTCAAAAGTGAGGCTGTTTCCTGGGTCAGTGCATGCGATACCGTTTCAGCAAATGTTAGTTTTGGATTCGCATATGTAGCTCGTTTCGTTTCCACATCTCGTATGCCATTTATGAAGCTCTGGATTTTTACCCTCTCAGTGTATTCCACGGGTGCGTCCGCATTTGCTAGATGGGCCAGCCTTTCAACATCCGACGCAAACTCCTGCAAAGTCTCATTCACTTTTTGGTAGCGATTTTGCAACTCAATTTGATATATCTGTTTCCTATGCTCGCTTCCGTAACGTCTCTCGACAGCGGCCATCAAATCTTCATAACTGTTCCGTTCGTTCTCTGGAATAGTTTGTAAGATTTCGGCAGCTTGTCCTTTCAAAACTATGAAAAGTGCAGCAACTTAATCATCCGCATTCCAATTGTTCACTGCTGACGTCTTCTCAAATTGAAGCTTAAAGACCTGCATGGTGTTTTTACCTTTGGATTACTCGCTGAAACTGCTGGGCGATTTAGTTGCAACTGCTCCATACGACCTTTCAAATCATTGACTTCTGCCTGAATTTCGGCGATTTTTGCATCCTGCGCTTCTAACTGCGAAGACATTTGTGCCACCTGCAATAATAAGTGACGCTCCTGTGCTTCCAATTTGGTCGTTATATGTGTCTCCTGCGATTCCAGTTGGAATGTCATATATGTCTTCTGCTCTTCCAGTTGTGCTGCCATATATGTCTTCTGTTCTTCCAGTTGGGATGACATATGCGACGACATTTCTGAAACGCGTGCCTCCCGTGCTTCCATCTTGGATGTTATACGTGTTTCCTGTGATTCCATTTTGGATGTTATACGTGTTTCCAGCGATTCCAATTGGGATGCCATATAAGTTTTCTGTTCTTCCAGCTGTGATGAAATTTGTGACGACATTGATGTTACTGTCGATATTTGTGCAGATATCGCAGCCAATATCATGTTCAAGTCTGTGCTGGTAACTGTCTGCGTAACTCTCTCTTCCATTTTTGTTGTTGTCTCGTCGCTATCAAGATGAAAGACGTTCTGTTCAACATTAATTCATTCCGACTCCATAGCGTCTCGTAGCCGTTGTTGAAGTTCGATCTTATTGCCGCTTGTACTCAACCCACGGTTCCCCAACTTCTTTTTCAATTGCTGGATCCTTAATTAACTTAACTTTGCCTTGTTGTCCTCTGGAATTTATTCAACAATTCTCCTTCTGACACCAATTGTTACGAATTTACTGAACTTCCGCTTATTTGCAACCTTCTAAAAACGTTCGTATCGCTAAACTGTTGAATAAAACACTACAATATTATGTATTACAAAATGGTCTTTATTAGACTGCTTTGAAAGTACTGCACAACAAAACTTCACTTTGCAACTGATAGCGTGTTTAAAACAAACTGATTCGTGATTCCTCAGCCTGTGCCGCTTTTATACTCTTCGGTTTCCTCGTTCACCCGTTTCTCCTAAGGTCTAGTAATTTCGTGAACCTGATGCTTGATTACCAGCTATATACACGTACATTTGCAATTTGTATCCATATGCGTTTGTATATATGAGCAACTGGTGATGAGTATCTCTCTCTGTTGCCCCGCACGTACGTGTGCAGACATAATGATTAATTTGTTTATTTACTTAGTATTAAATTAGTGATGTGAGTATCACTTAGTGTCACTAATATTCGTCACAATATGTATTTAATTAGCGAGACTTGCTAATATTGCTTTATACAATGGTTTTTGTTATTGATATTAGAGAAAAATTGCAAAGTTTACAAACGGCGATATATAGTAACAGCGGAAATATTAAAAACAAATATTCCTAAGCTTTCAATGTGCGCCTAAAACATTCCACACAATTAGGATTATATAACATACAGAGTGTATGTAGCTACATAGTGAATAAAAAAGGAATATCAACAAAAATGCAATTCTTAGGGACCAATTGCAAAGCGAGAAGCAGGGCATTCGTACGGCTGAGTGGTTGAAGGCATCTGCCTTTACACCAGTATGAATTATGAATGTGGGTGTAGGAGATACCTGGGTACCTGTCAATGGAAGCCCCAACCCCACGGTGTAACTTAAACAATGATCAATATACGTTGATCGGCGGCTCAACAAGTTGTTACCAATCGGCTGAATTGGGTGTTCAAGTCAACCAATCTTGGTATAGCCGGGGAGGACTATCTAACCCCCCCCCCCCCCCCCCCATTCCATTTCGGGTTAATAGCACCCGGTTGCACGGCATCTCTACCGCGAGTTCCGTGCTTGTCTCAGTATCCCTCTTTCATTGATTTTGTTACCTCAATATTTGATTAACATGTTAATCACCATGAAATATGTGTTTTTGTCACAATTAAGGAATGTGACCAACTTTTTCTGCCCAGCCGTAGCAACAACGTATGATACATTGTTCACAACGATCAGCAATTGCTTAGACATTGCTTAAGGCGGCACCACCCTCCAACGATATGCACCATCTTGTTATGATCCAAAAGGCCCGTTCGCTGTGAACTAACTACCGCTAGTTATTAGTGTAAATGTCTTTCCAGCATGAATAACTACTTCAATGTTCTATAAACTGAGAGCATCATGTTGCATCGACGTTACCTGCTTTTTAAGCTTTAGCCTTATTCTTGTTTATGTTAGGTTAGGTTAGGTGGCTTTGTTGGCCATATATATATTATTTAACGCCACCTTCTGTTACCTGTCCAACTCTGTATAGGTATAGGGTGTTTTACAATTTGGTAGCCGCACGCAATATCCTTTATGTTCCACTTGGCCGCCAATGCATGCCCGAATTAATTCGAATTAACAAAATTAAAAACTTATATTTCTTTGGGCACGTCCGTCCGTAATCAGATCAACTTTATTCTGTATCATGTTTTTCATTTGGTGACGGGGGATGCGGTTGCATTTAACATGCGTGTTGCCAACTTCACGCGCTTGTCAAATGCAACTTAAGCCCCACGCACATAGGCTACATTATGTTATTTGCAATGACTTTATTTTATCCTTATATGACCCTTCCTTTGAAAAAGAGGAATTTGCCAAAAGGGTCACCTTTGCCATATTCCTCTTTTGCATTTATGAATTGGTTGGAATGAACGAATATATTAGGGTGCGCTTTGCTTTTTTTAAAATTCGTTAACTCGGAGCAATTTTATATTTTTTTGTTACCTAAACTTAAAGTCGTTAATATTACATTCGGATTTTTTGTATTTTTCATTTTATGTTTTTTTTTTCTCTTTTATATAGGTATATAAATAAGTTCGTTCATGAAGCTTCTTCTTCTTGCATTTATATTAACAAATATGTGTAAGTATATATTAGAAAATAGTTTTGGAAATTGGAATTTTGTACATAGTGAATTTAATAATAATGAATTTGTTAATTTTTTTTTTATATATTAAAGTAGCTAACATTTCATAATTTTTTTTGTACGCTTATAAACAATATGTTAAATTGAATTCTCTTTTAACTTAGTTTAGAGAAAACATTACATTAGTTTGTTTTTTATTTTTGTTTTTTTTATAATTTTTGTGCCTTCTTGGTTAGCAATAAAAGTTGCCTTTTTACCAAATACTAACTCGAAGGGAGAAAATTTATTGTCGAAAACTGTGCTAGTTGTTGTATTATGTAGGAATGTAAAGTATTTTAGATAAATATCCCAATCATAAAAGTATTGTTTAAATGTGCACGTAGGTAGGTAGGTTAGGTGGTAGCTGCCCTGATAAGGATAGCTCACTTGGAAAACAAGAAGGTCCGTTGTGATACTACATACAACAAAAATAACGGTGACTTAGATCTAGCTACTTAGCGAATCGTTGGGTAGCAACGATAAAGCTTCGAATAATACCGATCTCAACTTTGGATAAATCCTCGGGAGATCCAGGTGAGTCGCGACCGAAGTACTTTCGCCTAGTTCTGGCAAAAGCTGGGCCATCAAGTATGAAGAGATTTGGTGATTCCACCTCATCCTCTCCCATGCAGCTGCAGCAGGATGCAGTTTCCAGTATATTGAGACGTACCGCATAGATACCAATGGGACAGTGCCCTGTCAATTACCATTGATAGGTGAGCCTTAGTGAACACAATTATTTCAGCAGACCTCCTGCCATCCACTTTCGGCCAGAAAGGTCTTGCTACCCTGCAAGACGTGGTGTCCGCCCAACGTTTGCTGAGCTGACTCGAGGCCCAGCTATGGAGGAGCAATCCACAGGTGGCCAGCGGAATACCGAAATCCCTACAGCCATCTTCATCCGGTTCAGTTGTACCGATGCGGGCTAAGAGATCCGCTTGACAGTTACCCGGGATATCACTATGGCCCGGGACCCAGATAATCTTAATTGTAAAATAATTCGATGCAATCGCAAGCGAGGTCAAGCACTCCCAGACCACCCTCAATCGCACTGTAGTTGAGCTCAAGGCCTTGATAGCCGCTTGGCTATCAGAGTAGATGATAAATTCCCTAACGGTAGCAGCACTGGATAGCACTGCAGTGATCAGCCAACGTAAACTTGCGGCTTACATTTAGCTCTTCACAAGAATTGCACAAAAGTATATAAGTATAAATTGGCAAAAATCTCAAAAATGTGGTAATCACGGACGCACCGCTTTATTCAAACAAATCTTAATTGGTTTTTCACGAAACCACCGTTTTATATCAAAAAATCTCGTTTGGTTTTTCACGGGACCACCGTTTATAATGAAAACAAAAAAATCTAATTTATAGGTTACCTGCAGACTGCTTATTTAGTTCACTCAGTCTTATATGGTGATATTTTGTTGGAAAATGTACGTATTAAAAAAACCTGAAGTAGAATGAAAATTTGAAAAATGGAAAATCAGACGTGTGAAACTTTAAATGGAAGATTTGTGTAATGATTTGAAAATTTGAAAGATGGAAGCTTGAAAGTATGACAATTTGTAGCATGAGTTGAGAAATTTTTAAATTAGAAATTTTAAAATAAGAAAATATAAATTTTTAAAATGAGTTGAAACTTGAGAAAAAAATGTAAATGTAAATCTGCAAATGTTGAAATTTATAAGATGGTTCAAAACTTTTTTTAAATTGTTGAAAACTGTTGTATTATTAGTGGTTAAATTTAGACGGACGCACCGTGTTGGCAAAAAAAAAAATCCAAGTGTTTTATATAAACGGACGCGACGTTGTTATCAAACAAATTCAAAATGTTTTATACGAACGGGCGCACCGTTGTTATCAAAAAAATGTATAATATTTAATGTGGACGCACCGCATTTAATAAAAACTGTAATTTTTTTTGTATACATATATTTTTGTATACATATATTTCACGAAAAAATGTTTTTTCAGCGTTTTAAGCCAACATTTTAAACAGCCTCTGCAGAACCAAGCACACTACCTTCACGCCACGTTTTCCACTATACCACTGCGGTTTTCACTTTCTTTTTTTGTTGATTTATGTTACCTCACCGCTGCTATACCACCGTCAAAACCCGGTCACGGTCGCCATACTGCATCGACGTTACCTGCTTCTTAAGCTTTAGCCTTATTCTTGTTTATGTTAGGTTAAGTTAGGTGGCTTTGCTGTTTGCTGTTTGTTTTCTAACATCAAGAGGAAAGGACATATCCCCCTGCAGTTCCAGCTTCCCAACCAAAAGGTAATCTCAAATTGTATATATTTTAATTTGTGTACAATCTTTATGTGAAATAAAGATACTATATTAATTAAAATACTATTAACACTTTTTCCTTGTTTTTCCGAACTATATCTTGACCGGCACTATCCCTGAGCTGTGGCCCGGCCAAGACACTCATGACAAACATTCCAAAAAGTGTTGTGATACCGGTTTTATAGATATCCTCTTCAGCCATTGGAAGGCTCTGACCAAATCTAATTTTGAAAAGATTTTTTTTATTTCTGAGATTCATATTAAAGTCATGAACGTGGGGTAAAGGGTAAAGGTCAGGAACAGTCGCCACATTAAGTCAACGAAAGTCACCACAAGGACCCCAATCATTTAATTCCTTTTTGGGTACTAGATGAAGAGGTGATGCAACTGAAGAATTTGAAGGCCTACAAATACCTGTTTTAACTAAAAAATCAAATTCCGTTTTAGCAACTTTGTACTTTATCGAATCTAAACGTCTTGGTTTATGAAATGGCAGATTTCCTTCTGTAACAAGCCTATGTACCGTATCATGTTTTACCGGCTTTGTATAATCTGGTTTCATAATCAATGAAGGAAATTCTTTTAATAATTTTGAATACTTATTATCAACTACAAAAAATTTTGGAAGTGAAATATTACAAACACAAGAAATCGTATTAACAGGAAGACTTGTTACAGGACTCGACTAAGAGACCATATTTGCACAGAAAGTCAGCACCGACGATAGGTTTAGCTATGTCAGATATTAAAATGTGAACGGAAATAAATTTATATTTTTATATTCAAAACCTTTTTGCCATATGTGGAAATTGTTGAACCCACTAGCTGCTATAAGAATTAAATCTGAAGAACTTTATGAGGGAATTTTGCTACCGGAAGTACAGATATTTCGGCTCCCCTATCAATTAGAAAATTTTACTTCTTTGTTTTATCATAAATAAAAAGGTGACGCGTGGAAATATCTAAATTCCCGTTGTTTGTCACCGCAACAACGGATGTCCTTAGTTTAACGAATTTTGATTTTTAGAATATGCACAAGGCTGTTGACATTTTTGAGCATTATCTCCAAACTTATAATCGTATCGAAACAACCAATTCGGATTATTGCGCGAACTAGATCTGGATTTACTTGTATACCCTCTCCCAAGGTCATTCCTATTAGTAGATCTCGATCTGGAATTTTGGTTCATTTCTTGTCGTATAGCACTCAATTCAAGGGAAAGTTTCTAAACATTTTGACATATAATATTGATTGGTAAGGAATTGGTAAATTCTCAATTATTGAACCTTGGGATTTGAAATTTTGAAAACTATTTAGATCAGAAACTTCTGACCTATTAACTACTTGCCATATATTGTTAGCTAATTTTGTTAATTCATTTATGTTATCTAAACTAGAGCTAGCTAATATTGCTTTCATATTATTAGACAATTTCCTCATCCTAAATTTTCTTAAAATATCTGGACTAAAATTTGAGCCAGCAAGTACCAGAAATGGCCGATAAAATTCAGAGGGCTTAGGATCACTATTTCCGAATCTGACAAAATTGTACCTAATTTTTTTATTTTCGCTTAAAGAATGTCTTTCAATATGGACTTTCTTTAAATGTTCAAATTTATTATGTTGTGGGGGATTCCGAATGTAATCTAAAATTTGAATTATAACTTCTTGAGGTAGTGCTGTAATTGTGTGTTCATATTTTCTAGTGTCGTCTGTAATGTTTTTTGTGTTAAATTGTGTTTCTACGTTTATAAACCAAGCTTCTGAACAAATTTGTCCAAAAAGGTGGAAGCTTGACGGAGGTAGCACAAAACTCGGCATTATATTGATTTGAGAAGAATTGTTCGGTAAATCAATAAGCTAATAATTTAAATTATGCGTGAGTGTATAAGTGTGTATATTGTGTTGTGGAGAATGAAACAGTTTAACTAGTCCGAAGAAAGTTTACAAATTTAGTAAAAATTAAATATCCACATTAAAAATATTTATATTTTATAATAATTGTTTAAATAAACAAAATATATGTGGTACCCTGTACCATACCTAAAATTCCATAACTATTCATTTTTGTTATCGTACCATATACTTTCATTTTCTTCCTTCTTTTCTATTCGACATCTCATCGCAACCGGTTGTAATTTGGCTAAGATCATTCTAATTGATATCTCATTAAAGTTATAATAGTATTTAAAGCATAAAATCATTCGGTTTATTCATTTGGCATATTCCTGACATTGGTAAGATATAAACAAACAACGATTTAGCCAAGCCGCTAAAACTGGTGACCCCGACGTGATCATTTGCATTCACGCGTGGCATACACGCGATTTCAACCAACTTTGAGGTTAGCTACTTTCGACAAAATGACGGACAGCGGTTCGCCACCATCTGAAATCGGAGTTAATTCGCCACCTCCACCTGTCTCAGGCACAATAGAAAACACTGTTGCAGCTGTATACGCCAGACTCCCGGTACCACCAATGAATTGCTCCAACATAGAAGCCTGGTTCACTACCATGGACTTCTGGTTCACTGCATCAGGTATCACTACCGACAGGCAAAAACTTCAACTGTGCTGGCAGCACTAGACCCAAATGTAATTGGCCAATTAAGCGACGTTATTGCATCAATACCTACTAGTGATCGCTTCGATTTCATCAAACAAAAAATAATTGCACATTTTGCTGACAGCGAACAACGACGCCTCAACCGCCTGTTATCAGATTTGCCACTCGGCGACAAAAAGCCATCCGAGCTTTTTTATGAAATGAAACGTGTCGCAGGTAACTCGGTCAGCGAAGCTGCACTCAAAAGCCTCTGGACAAAGCGATTGCCAGACGTCACACAGCCGGTAATAGCTGCCTTTTCCGGAACTGCCACCGATTTCACCAAAATTGCTGATTCAATAGTGGATGCCATCGCCCCCAACAACATCAACCGTACTAAATCAGTTCAGCCAAACGAAATCGGTGAACTACGCACAGCTATAGTTGAATTAGGCAAGAAATTTGAACGATTTACGACGCGTTCCCGCTCCCGCTCGCGGAGTGGCAGGCAAAGCCGTTTTGCGCAAAGGTCAAACAGCCGTAGCAACTCACACGCTAATACACAAGGTGCAGCCAACTCATCCAACCAAGACTGTTGGTACCATCAAAAGTACGACCGCAATGCCCGCAAATGCAGAAGCCCTTGCCGTCACAAGAATCGTTCCGTTCAATCAGTCGACACAACATCCACGTCAGCCTGACTACCACAGGCTGCGGCAGATGGTAACGAAAGGTGCGAAGTGCTTCGCTTGCAAGTCCACGATCAACATTCGAATAAAACATTTCTCGTGGACACTGGTGCCGATGTATCCGTTCTGCCTCTCACTGCTAAAACATATGATGTCCGCCCAACAGCAACAAAGTTATATGCCGCAAACGGTTCTGCAATCAAAGTTATAGGGGAGAAAAGAGTACACGTCGACCTAGGCCTGCGTCGAGATTTTCAGTGGTCGTTCATTATTGCTGATGTAACAGCGCCTATCATTGGCGCGGATTTCATACGCTATTACGATCTTTTGGTAGACCTGCGCCGCAATCGACTCATGGATAACACCACGAATTTGTACTCCCCTGTAACAGCAACAACTACACTTAAAACTGCGGAAATTAGGACTTCCGATTCAACATGCCCATTTGCTGCAATACTCGCAGAGTTTTCCGATACAACCAAGTTGGCTCCTCACGGTGCTTCGACAAGATCTACGACCTGTCACAGGATAATAACAACTGGTCAACCCGTTTTCGCCCGACCACGACGTCTTCCGCCCGAGAAGCTAGCTTCAGCACGAAAAGAGTTCGAGTACCTAATGAAAGTCGGTGTCTGTCGCCCATCGAGCAGTAATTGGTCAAGCCCGCTGCACTTGGTTAAGAAAGCCGACGGTACATGGAGACCATGTGGTGATTACAGGGCACTCAATGCACAGACAGTGCCGGACCGTTACCCACTCCCTTATCTCACCGATTTCACTAGCACTCTACGAGGTAAGTCAATATTTTCTAAAATTGACCTCCAGCGAGCTTTTCATCAGGTACCCATTCACGAAGACGATATTGCTAAAACCGCCATCACAACACCCTTCGGGCTGTTCGAGTTCAAATTTATGACATTTGGACTCTGCAACGCTGCGCAGACGTTTCAACGACTAATCAACGAAGTGTTACAAGATATTGATTGCGCGTTCCCGTATATCGACGATATTTGTATCGCTTCAACGTCCATCGAACAACATCGCAACGACATACGCACTGTTCTTCAACGCCTTCGAAAATATAATCTTGCCATTAACACGGCCAAGTGTGAGTTCGGCAAAAGCGAACTTAAATTTTTGGGACACTTAGTCAACGCGCAAGGAATTCATCCTCTTCCGGAGGGGGTTGTTGTTATTCGTGTAGCTAAGCAACTGAAAAGTTTCCTCGCGATGTTGAATTTCTACAGAAAATTTCTGCCGAACGCCGTTTCATACCAGCACCACCTCCAAAGACTAATAACTGCAAATACGAAAAACGATCGTACTCCGTTAATTTGGAATCAAGAAGCAGAAGACGCCTTCAGCCGATGCAAGTCAGAACTAGCAAACGCAGCGCTCCTCGCACACCCGGTACCCGACGCCGAACTTGCGCTTTACGTCGACGCATCAGATACTGCAGTAGGTGCTGCATTACACCAAAACGTAAATGGCGAACTCCAACCACTTGGGTTTTATTCCAAAAAACTCACGTCAGCACAGCAAAGGTATAGTACGTACGACCGTGAATTAGCCGCAGTGTACCAAGGCATGTGTCAGTTTCGATATATGATCGAAGGTTGCAAGTGTTATGTCGTTACCGATCAACGTCTTTTGGTATTCGCCTTCCGACAAAATTCAGAAAAAGCTTCACCTCGACGAGTACGACAGCTCGATTTTATCGGACAATTCACCACCGACATACGCCACACACCAGGGAGTCAGAATGCTACAGCCGACTTACTATCTCGCATTGAAGCAATCGATGGAGTTATTGACTACACCAAGGTTGCTGAAGCTCAAAAAACCGACACTCAACTTCAACAGTGGATTAAAGAACCAGGTACGCATAAAAATTCGTTAACTCTTAAGTTTTTCCCGATTCCCAACAGTGACCGCCAGCTGGTATGCGACACTTCAACAACGACAGTTCGTCCTTATATAACGAAAGAGTTTCGAAAGGCCATACTTACAAAGGCGCATGGTTTATCGCATCCAGGCGTACGGGCAACGACTAAACTGATCACTTCTAAATTTGTCTGGCCAGGTATCCGAAAAGATATAGCGTCCTTCGTGCGCTGTTGCCAAGCGTGTCAGCGGTCCAAAGTACATCGTCACACGAAGACAGCACCAGCAAGGTACGACCCCCCACAAGAACGATTTTCCCACATAAATATTGATATCGTTGGTCCCTTTCCGCTATGTGAGGGACAGCGCTATTGTCTCACGATCGTCGACCGATACACTCGATGGCCAGAAGCCGTCCCCATGGCAGACATCTGCGCCGAATCAGTCGCCAAAGCTCTGCTTTCGCAGTGGATTTCACGTTTTGGTGTTCCAGCACGCATAACATCCGACCGTGGTAGACAATTCGAGTCAGCCGTATTCGCCGAACTGATCAGTACTATTGGAGCAAGTCATTTGAGAACAACGCCTTATCACCCTCAGTCCAATGGCATCATCGAGAGATGGCACAGATGTTTCAAATCGGCTATTTTGTGCCATGAACCAGCCAAGTGGGTGCTTCATTTACCAGCGATTTTACTTGGTCTACGAGTCGCGTTCAAACCAGACATAAATCCTGCCATGTTCGTATACGGGTCAACACTACGCATCCCAGGTGAATTTTTTCAAGAGGTAAAATCGAAAGAAGTCACCAGCGAAGCCATAACGCAATTTCGATCTTCAATTGAAAGGCTACGCTCAACACAGACGACGCACCATTCAAAGCCACACCCTTTTGTAACCACCGCTTTGCAGACGGCTACTCACGTATTCGTGCGAAACGACTCAGTGCGGCCCTCGTTAACACACCCGTACGATGGACCATATCTCGTCATTAAACGAAGCCCAAAATTTTTCAAAATAGTTGTACGAGGGCGAACCACAAACATAAGCGTCGATCGGTTAAAACCAGCATTTCTTGCCAACGTCGACAACGATGACACCGCGCCAAGACAAGTAATACAACAGGAGGTATCACAATCCGCAGCAACAAGCACTACACGCACGGGTAGACACGTTAGTATTCCTCTGCGATACCGATGACGCATCTAGAGGGGGAGTACTGTGGTACCCTGCACCATACCTAAAATTCCATAACTATTCATTTTTGTTATCGTACCATATACTTTCATTTTCTTCCTTCTTTTCTATTCGACATCTCATCGCAACCGGTTGTAATTTGGCTAAGATCATTCTAATTGATATTTCATTAAAGTTATAATTGTATTTAAAGCATAAAATCATTCGGTTTATTCATTTGGCATATTCCTGACATTGGTAAGATATAAACAAACCACGATTTAGCCAAGCCGCTAAATATATATATATATTGTAACGAATTTGCTGGAATTCCTCTTATTTGCGACCTTCTGCTAACGTTCGAATCACTGAACTATTGAATAAATAACTCCGCTTTTCAATAATGCAAAATGGCCTTTATTAAAGTTCTTCACGATAACACTACTATTAGATAGCGTCTTAAATCAAAACTGATTGTCGTGCCTCTACTGTTTCGGCCTTTTATACTCTGTGATTTCTCGTTTGCATACTTCTAGGCTCTTCAAGAATTTAATTAGTTACTGCTATATAATTATAACTACAGATGCACGTGTATAGCTCTCATATGCGCGTGTATTTGTGAGCGACACTTCCACAATTATAATTGCCTACTTTTGGGAGCATCTCAGATAAGATGCATGTGTTTGTATGGGTGAGCGACACTTACACAACCATTGCATACTTTCGGGAGTATCTCAGATTTATGGATGTGGTTGTGCGCTGCTTCTCCGCTGCGTGTACGTACATATGTGTAGACATAATGATTGAATTATTGATATGCATACAAGTCACTGCTTAGCATCGGCTTAGAGACGATAGTATCCCTTAGTGCTGCTAATATTCGTTACAATATAATTCAAATAAACCTTTATGGCCTGGGCCTGTGGCCATTATTGTGCAGTCGTCGGTGTAGGAAACGATAGTATCTCCTTCTGGTGGCGAAGGTAGCTTTTATATGTTGAAGTTAAACAAAATTGGGGATAGTACACCACCCTGTGGCACCCCTTGTTTAATTCTCCTTGGTTTCGTTCCTAAATTGCACCGATTCCTGCCGACCACCCACATAATTTGCGGTCCACCTTTTAAGACATGGGGGAAGGGTAGACCCTTCCAGGTCTTGCAGTAACGTGCCAGCACAATGCGTAATGTTCTGTGGTGGGGGTTTTGATTTAAACCGCAATTTATCTGGGTGCTAATGGCAATTAGCGCGGTGGTGGTGTTATGGAGTTTTCTGAAGCCATTCTGATGACAGGCTTGCTGCAAATTTGCTTTGAAGTAGGGGAGCAGAATGGCTTCAAGCGTCTTGGCTACTGGCGATAGGAGAGATATCGAGCGATATGACTCTCCTATGTGGGTTTCCCAGGCTTTAGTAGTGGGACCACCTTGGCCATTTTCCATTTTTCGGGAATGACGAAGGTGGAAAGAGACAAGTTGAAGACATGCGCTAAATATTTGAAACCCTCTTTCCCTAAGCTTTTAAGCATCGGCATGGTTATGCCATCTGGGCCCAATGCTTTGGATGTTTTAAAATGACCGATGGCATCCTCAACCTCTTTGGCAGTGGCGGTAATTAGAGACGCGCTGAATTTATGCTTATGAGCGTATTAGTTCACCCTCCGTCTATCTTTGTCGACGGTAGAATGTGTTATATATTGTCTGCAGAAAACGCTCGCGTATTTTTTGGCATCCGCCAAAGGCGATAGAAATTTTGTCATTGTGCTTAGACGGATTCGATAGGGACTTTACGGTGGACCAAAGCTTACCTACACCGACAGAGAGGTTACAACCGCTTAGGTGCTCCTCCCATTTCACCCGCTTGTGTTCATCCACAAGCAATCTGATGCGTTTGTTTATATCCCTTATTTGGGTGTCGCCGCAATCGAGCTGTCTTATAAGGTCACGTTCTCTCGCTAAACTTGCGGCCCTCGCCGGAAAGTGAGGCCGAATTTCGGAAATTCTACCGGTGGGAATGAAGCGAGCCGAGTCGGATTCAATGACCTTGCGGAAAGCACGCTCCCCTTGGCGAGCATCAGTCGGGGGAGGGCAGCAAAGCGGTTGTCTGTAAAGGATTCGTATTCATCCCACTTTCCTTTTTTAAAGTTTATGAAAGTGAGTTTTTCTGTGACGATGAAATCGGCGGTACGCTCGAGCGAAATAAGTATAGGCAGGTGGTCGGATGCCAATGTTACCATCGGCTGCCAGTTGACGCAGTTTACGAGTCCTGCGCTCACGATTGATATATCCGGCGAACTGTGACAGCTTCCTACCATACGTGTGGGGGCGCCTCCGTTTATTGTGCAGAACACCGTTTCTTCTATTTGATCCGCCAACATCTCACCCCTACTGTCTACCTGCAAGTTTGAATGCAATAGATCATGATGGGCATTGAAATCGCCTAAGATAATACGAATATTGCCAGCGAGTAAGGCGCTGATATTAGGGCGGTATCCACTGGGGCAGCAGGTGGTAGGAGGGATGTAGATATAGATGATTTCTAGATTTGCATCGCCTGACCGGACAGATAAGCCTTGACGTTCTAAGACACTGTCCTTGCGGCCGATGTTGGGATCAAGTAAATGATATTGCACAGAGTGGTGCATGATAAACGCGAGGCCATTTCCATTTCAGCTCTCGCGATCTTTTCTGTGGACATTATACCCACAACAAGTCTGTAAAGCAGATCTTGCTGTGAGTTTAGTCTTTTTTTGAATTTCAGCAATGCGGATGTTATGCCGCTTCATGAAATCGACTATATCCGTGATCTTCCCAGTTAATCCATTACAGTTTAACTGCAGAATTCTGAAGTGCAACGGGGTACGTCGTCAGTCTAGGAGTAAGTGACGGGTGACTATGCCTGGTGTAAAGTAAAATAAAATAAATTAGAGTTCGAGTGATACCGTCGTTCGGCACCAGGAAAATGAATGCCTTTATTTAAAATATTTTCGGTCTATTTATACTGAAATATTACAAAAAAATTCTTATGTATTACTTATTTACTATGTTACTTATTTAATTTGATTCTAAGCCTAACAACAGCATGTAGCCAAACGTACGCATGCACATTCACATACACATGCATATAGTTGCAAGGCGTGAGAACTTGCTGGCACACATGAATACGCAAACTCAGCAACAATTTTAGTTTTTAATAATGACTTTTTCCGGTCAATTTATTTATAGAATTAAATTTTGGTTAGGCTTTTTTGACCAATGTATTTTAGATGCAAAATAAAAACTTTATTTCATCTTTC
Source organism: Eurosta solidaginis (assembly GCF_040869045.1). Classification (NCBI taxonomy): domain Eukaryota; kingdom Metazoa; phylum Arthropoda; class Insecta; order Diptera; family Tephritidae; genus Eurosta; species Eurosta solidaginis. The sequence goes on from NC_090321.1 coordinate 119,869,937, forward strand.
TACCCGACGTTTCGCTAGTCTCTCTAGCTTCTTCAGGGGGATATCTGTTTATTTAGGAAAAACAACAAAAAACATTAAAGCAAATTGTTAAAAACCGAAATGAAAACTAATATTACATCACATTTTTATATACACATGAATACATGATAAATATCACAAATCACAAATAAACATGTAACACCCTAATAAAACATTTATCACACTTACATATTTATATTGTTTTAAATATTAAATTATTCTAAAAAATATTTGTACCATTCTTTAGTGGTATCCTTGTCATACTAAACTAATAAATTTGACTATAGACATAAAGTGTAGGCAGCGGCGACGTCATCGGTATCTTCCTTTTTATTTATTGTTTTGTCTCTATTTTGTAAAATTCTTAAGCTTTCCAATGTTAGTCTGGTTTTTCCTTGTTTGTTTTTATCAAGTATCCGTATGTTCGCTAAATCAGCTGTATGGTCGTTTTCTGTTGTGTGCTGTGATAATGATGTGCTTTGCTTCTTTTTCTTTATATCAGCTGTATGTTCGGTTAGTCGAACTTGTAACGCCCGTTTCGTCTGACCGATGTATATTTTGTTGCAGTCTTCGTTTTCATTGCCTTTGCATGTTATTTCGTAGATTACATTGCTTTGCTGTAGTTTTTCAATAGGGCTTTTTGTTCTTGTGAATATCGTCGATAATGTTTGGTTTGATTTGTAGGCTAACGATATTTTCAGTTTGTTGTTGGTGAGTGTTTTGCTAAAGTTTTCTGTGAGTTTCGGTATGTATGTTACACTGAAATATTGTTTTGTTTCTGCCTCTTCTCGTGTTGATTTACTTTGTTGGCTGTTTATTTCAATTACTTTTTGTTCAGTCAGGCTTTTTATTAGGGTGCTCGGATAATTGTTATTTCTTAAAATTTCGTTCATTTTTCTAATATTTTTGTTCCAAAATTGTTTGTCGCTTATTGTTAGCACCTTGTTAATAATATTTTTTGCCGTATTAATTTTATATTTTAGGGGCTGTGAAGAATGAAAATTAATGAGACGGCCGGATGATAATGGTTTTGTATACCAATCAAAAATTAGGGTTCCTTTGTTGTTATGTATTCTTATGTCCAGAAAGGGAATGGTACGATCTTTTTCCATTTCGTACGTGAATTGAATGTTTTTATGGTAGCTGTTAAGGGCATTTAAAATTTGTTCCAAATCATTTTGTTTTACTATCGCGAAGATATCGTCCACATATTTGACTAGAAATTTAATACTGATGTTAAGATTTTGCTTAAGTGCCTTAAGTGTGTTGTCAAGTAAATCATCCATAATTATGTCAGCTATTGTCGGGGAAAGTGGGTTGCCCATTGGCATACCAAAAGTTTGTGTGTAGTTTGTATTATTGTGTATAAAATAGTTATTTTCTAATAGACAAAATTTTAGTATGTCATGAAACTTGTTCTTTGGTATATTAGTTGTGGGCTTAATTTGGTCCCATTTGCTCATGATTATGTTTATGGCTAGATTGGTGGGAATGTTTGTGAACAGGGATACTACATCAAAGGACACTAACACTTCATCTTCATCTACATGTATATCTTGAAGTCTTTCTTTTAATCTGAATACATTCTTGATATTGTATTCTTCTGACGTTACATTTTGAATTTTTTCTCCTATATATTTAGAAAATTGGTAGCAGGGTACATTTACGGAGGATGATATTGGACGTAGGGGCATATCGGGTTTATGGATTTTTGGCAGCCCATAAAGCCTGGGTGCAATGGCTGCGGAGCAGAATAATTTAAACTTTTCACTTGCGTTGATGTATTTTTGTTTATAAAGATCATCCACTATCTTATTATTTTTCTTTTGTAGGGAGTCTGTTGGGTCAGCTCTGACTTTTTTGTATGTCTTTTTGTCGTCTAATAGCGTGTCCATTTTCTCCATATATTCTATTTTGTACATTACCACTGTTTTGTTTCCCTTGTCTGCCTCCGTTATGATGATTTTGTTTTTGTGTAAGTTCAGGAAGGACTTGCTTTTATTGTACGCTGTTGTAATAAACTTTTCCATCGCATTGTTTTTTATATTCCTTTTGAATTGGAGAATTCGGTTGCTCAGTTTATTTCTTGCCATTTCTTTTGCCTTATCGTCGTTCAGTGCTTGGATAGCTTGCTCCATTTCAGCTATTATGTGTATAGGTGAGAAATTCGTTTTTGTTGTAGGTAATGTGAATTTCTTCCCTAGAGATAGTAGCCATTTTACTTCTTCAGGAAAACTTATTTTTGTGTTGTTGACGAACCAATCGTTGTTTGTCCGAATTCCTAGGTTGCGTAGTTGTTGTTCTTTTAAGGTATGTATTTTCGATGCGTGCGTTTCTTCAGTTTCTTTTCCTATATTTTGACTAATGAAGTGTTGTTTGCTTTTAAATGTATTGAACTCTGTTTCACTTAGTTTGTATTTAAGCTCTTTTTCGGTGTAATGAATGCAATCTTTTGTGGTTTTTATATCCAGATTTGTTTGTGTTATTTCCATTTTTAGTATTTTGCGTAGAAATTCAAGTTTGGTTTTTTGTAGTCGCTGTTTTAATTTTTGTGATGTAGTTGTTAATGTGATACTTTTCACAGAATTTTTGAGGTGGTTTGGTGTTAGATCGTATCTTTTGCATTCTAATAAGAATTTTAGGCGCTCAACTTGTTTAGCTAGTTTTGCTAATTGCTTGCTGTAATATTTTAGTCGCATGCATGTGTGTTCGCCATACTTATATTTCATGTGTTTAAAATAGTCCTTCATTTTTGATTTTTCACCGTTTATGAGCCTTTTGTTGTTGTTGTTAATTTGTTGATTATTATTCGGCAGGCCTTCCGAGGTAATTAATAATGACTTTTTCCGGTCAATTTATTTATAGAATTAAATTTTGGTTAGGCTTTTTTGACCAATGTATTTTAGATGCAAAATAAAAACTTTATTTCATCTTTCTACCCGACGTTTCGCTAGTCTCTCTAGCTTCTTCAGGGGGATATCTGTTTATTTAGGAAAAACAACAAAAAACATTAAAGCAAATTGTTAAAAACCGAAATGAAAACTAATATTACATCACATTTTTATATACACATGAATACATGATAAATATCACAAATCACAAATAAACATGTAACACCCTAATAAAACATTTATCACACTTACATATTTATATTGTTTTAAATATTAAATTATTCTAAAAAATATTTGTACCATTCTTTAGTGGTATCCTTGTCATACTAAACTAATAAATTTGACTATAGACATAAAGTGTAGGCAGCGGCGACGTCATCGGTATCTTCCTTTTTATTTATTGTTTTGTCTCTATTTTGTAAAATTCTTAAGCTTTCCAATGTTAGTCTGGTTTTTCCTTGTTTGTTTTTATCAAGTATCCGTATGTTCGCTAAATCAGCTGTATGGTCGTTTTCTGTTGTGTGCTGTGATAATGCTGTGCTTTGCTTCTTTTTCTTTATATCAGCTGTATGTTCGGTTAGTCGAACTTGTAACGCCCGTTTCGTCTGACCGATGTATATTTTGTTGCAGTCTTCGTTTTCATTGCCTTTGCATGTTATTTCGTAGATTACATTGCTTTGCTGTAGTTTTTCAATAGGGCTTTTTGTTCTTGTGAATATCGTCGATAATGTTTGGTTTGATTTGTAGGCTAACGATATTTTCAGTTTGTTGTTGGAGAGTGTTTTGCTAAAGTTTTCTGTGAGTTTCGGTATGTATGTTACACTGAAATATTGTTTTGTTTCTGCCTCTTCTCGTGTTGATTTACTTTGTTGGCTGTTTATTTCAATTACTTTTTGTTCAGTCAGGCTTTTTATTAGGGTGCTCGGATAATTGTTATTTCTTAAAATTTCGTTCATTTTTCTAATATTTTTGTTCCAAAATTGTTTGTCGCTTATTGTTAGCACCTTGTTAATAATATTTAGTTTTGTTTACGTTATCAGCGAGCAGCTCGAAAGCCACGCGTGCTAAGTGTTTTGTAAGAATACATGTATGTATGAGTTTATTTATTTTGGCTACACTACATCACCGTTTTCAGAAATAATCACGTTAGGGATTCTATTACATTTAATTGCTTTATGACTTACATTTTCTTTTTCTTTTTGTTCTTTGGTGTCAAATGATTACAAAGTTTTGATTTTGTTTACTTCATTTTCAAGTGGGCTATTAAATAATTTATTTCCGTCAAATGTTTGTTTGTACATTTATTCATGCGGTGCATTTTTCTTTTTATTACTTTGCTGTTGCACATTTAGCTTGAGCATTGAGTTATGTTTATGATTTTATTCTAATGGATGAACTTATTTTGTGTACTACAATTTTCTTAATTTATAAGTTTGTATAATAAAAATTTATGATTGAGTAAAATAAACATTTAATAAAAATGAAATGTTTTTATACAAATGATTTAAGTCTATTTTTGTGTATTACTATTTTCTTATTTTCATTGCTTAAAGTATACTTATTATTTGTATCTGTATTTTCTACCTTATAAGGAATTAGAGTAAAATTATTATTTTTATCGATATCTTCTACCTTATAGGGAATTAATGTAAAATTATTGTTCTTATCGATATTTTATACTCTAAAGGTTATTAATAAAATTATTTTGCTATTGATATTTTCTATTCCGCAGGTTATTAATAAAATTATTTTTCTCATTCTACAGGGCCCTATATATCTACTATCAATTTATCTATACCCAAAAACCTATTATCTAAAATTATGACCTCCTAGATGAGAACGGTTAAACAAAGCTTTTGTATTGGTAGCCTATTTCAAATTAAAATTGAAACGTATAGAATAAGGTAATGGTTACAGTCATCATGTGTTGAAAATTGAGAACTTGGGTACCTACTTTATTTTTATTTTTAAATATGCTTACTCGAGTATTCATTATTCTTGAACAATTTGTCTCCTAAGGGACAACTGTCTTTTTCTCTTACAAGTCCTAGATTGCCGGCATTTTTCAGCCAGGTTGTGACTCTGAGTTTCTTCATTACTGTTTGTATAGTGTTATTGGCTGGTTTTTTTCTTTTAGAGTTTTGCATGCTTCCACTGAGATTTTCCTTTCTAGCTATGTACTCTTTGAATCATTAATTGTGATATAAATATCAAATTCGTTATTTTTATAATGCGTATGTGATTATTTAGAAGAATAATAAGTACATGCCTTTTTAAAAAATTGCCCATCAAACCTTTTGCAAAGATGTCATGAGCATCCAAAAAGATTATTTAAATTTTTGGTTTGTTATCGAACATAGACAGTGCTGATAAAGCTGTCTCAAGAAAATATACTCTTAATTGAAACGCTTTGAGGGTTATTGTTTGGAAATGGGTTTTTAATAGTAAGGTAATAAGGTTTTTGTTTCTAAATACGCGCTTGAATGCTTTTTTGCTGTCTAAATTAAATTTTGATATAATTTTTGAGCATCATAGCTATTGCAATGATCAATAGTATGAATGCGAAAAAAAACGACTAACTAAACGTCGGGGATATTTTGAATGTTGTTGATTTCTTCTTGAACTGGTGGCTCATATTTAATTATTCGGTTCTCTGATACCTTGTTTTCCGAATTTCCTGAGTTTTCGTTTCCTATCTCATAACCAGCTATGGCTATTGTAATTTCGTTTGCCAATTTTTTTACGTGGTGGCCACCGTGGTGTGATGGTAGCGTGCTCCGCCTATCACACCGTAGCCCTGGGTTCAACTCCTGGGCAAAGCAACATCAAAAAACATTAGAAATAAGATTTTTCAATTAGAAGAAAATTTTTCTAAGCGGGTTCGCCCCTCGGCAGTGTCTGGCAAGCGCTCCGATTGTATTTCTGCCATGAAAAGCTCTCAGTGAAAACTCATCTGCCTTGCAGATGCCGTTCGGAGTCGGCATAAAACATGTAGGCCCCGTCCGGCCAATTTGTAGGGAAAAATCAAGAGGAGCACGACGCAAATTAGAAGAGAAGCTCGGCCTTAGATCTCTACGGAGGTTATCGCGCCTTACATTTAATTTTTTTACACCAAACCATATTGAAAAATAAAAAAATTCCTTTAATAGCTTTACTGTTTTAAAAAAAAAGGACTAATTTAGGCCCAATAAAATTATTGATTTAGTTCTTATGTAAAATTTTATTTTACAAGTTTCTTGTTTGTAAAAATTTTTCTTTTTAAAAATATATATATATTTTTTTCAAAATATCATAATTTATTTTTTCCTACTTAACAAACTTTACAGAATATTGGAATTTGAAAATTTATTTCTCTGCTATTTTGATTTATATTTATTTTTATTTCTATTTCATTTTCTATGCCGCTTTGGGCTTCATATTTTTTTTGCTCTTTTTCGTCATATTCATTGAATCCCTAAGTTAAGTGAGTTAAAAAAAATCTAACTAATTTATTAAAAATTTGGTCAAATTGTCTTTGATTTTTTATGTCCTCTTCTGGGAACATAATTCAATAATTAAGGGGAAACAAGTTTTTTACAGCAAAAATATAATTTTTGCTTGTCAATAGGCAAAAAATTCTTACTTTTATTAGCAAAATCTACTTTTTGTCGTTAACTGGCAGCCATTAGGTTGCCATATGCTTCTAAAAGGAAAAATAAAAATACATAGATACTTAAATGCTAGAGGTATTGCTCAATTTTGCCATGTTATTTTTCCAGTATGTCCCTTGCTGCGGGATTTGACTGCTTCCCTTATGCTTTCTTTTGCTGCGGGATACGGTTGAATTTGCTTCCCTGGTTTGCTCACCCTTCCCATGGGATTAGTGCTCAGGCCGGAATCGTTATATATTCCACTCCGTTATGCGATGTTAATTTGGATCCGTTCATGTCAATATATGCCAAATATTTGCCCTAAATGCTGAGTATATTCCTCAAATATATACCAATTCATTCGACTTCAACGTTTAATGCTGCATCCAATTCCTCAATGTGTCCGGTTTTTTTCATTATTTTTGTCAGTTTAATAAAATACTGGAGGACTTTACAACGGGTCTGCCTTTATTAAAAGCAGCAGCCTTTGAAAGAACTTTTAAAATATTTAAAAAGGAGTCTGCTATTTAATTTCAGCAGCTCAAATATTTTTAGTGATTCCGCCTTTTCAGTTCGGCGGATTTGGCAGGATCGCCATGTAAATTAAATAAAATAAATTAGAGTTCGAGTGATGCCACCATTCGGCACCAAGAATATGAATTTCTTTATTTTAAATATTTTCGGTCTATTTATACTGAAATATTACAAACAAATTCTTTATTTAAATTAAAGTAAAATAAAATAAATTAGAGTTCGAGTGATGCCGTCATTCGGCACCAAGAAAATGAATGTGTTTATTTAAAATATTTTCGGTTTATTTATACTGAAATATTACAACCAAATTCTTATGTATTACTTATTTACTATGTTACTTATTTACTTTGATTCTAAGCATAACAACAGAATGCAGCCAAACGTACGCATGCACATTCACATACACATGCATATAGTTGCAAGGCGTGAGAACTTGCTGGTGCACATGAATACGCAAACTCAACAACAATTTTAGTTGGTTGCGTTTTGTTTACGTTATCAGCGAGCCGCTCAAAATCCACGCGTGCTAAGTGTTTTGTAAGTATACATGTATGTATGAATGCGTTTATTTTGGCTACACTACACTGGGTTGTGAACGGCTAGGACGCAACTGATGTTGTGGCCCTGGGACTGGACGCCCTTGGGTAAGCATTGGGGTACCCTGTGTGTTTGGCTTTGGGGCCTGGCAACATGGCGCTATGAAACCCGTCGGGAGGTTGCCGTCGCGGAGACCAGAAATCTAAGAAAGTGGCACCGTCCAAGGCACGAGCTGCATTGGGCGGATGTCGCAAACATATATATTCTATGTTGGCAAACGGTGGTAGGGACTAAGAGTCTGTTTCCCTGACCTACACGATTGCTGCCGTAAAAGAGAGGGGAAGAAGACGGGGGCAGGGGCTGATGCTCGGCATTGCTCCCGACTCTACTACGGAGGTTGCAGGTATAGTGGGAGCGGGCATATGAGTTGGTGGTGTCGTGGGGTGCGATCAGCAGTGGGTACTAGCTGTGGCTTGCTGAAAGGTAGTGGAGGGGTGCTAAGGCGAAGACTACGGGACGCCACAAAAGAATTATAAAAGTTACGTATCTAACCCAGAACAACCTTTACGATGCAACCATTCCTTGTACGAGACACACTGATAAGACCGTCCTAAAAAAGATTCTTTTCCGGCAGACGAGCAAAACGATTTCTCAGGACCGGGGTTAGAAGACGGGCCCGCATTGGATTCGATACCTTCCCGGAGCAAGAGAATATGGAGCAGTCCCGTTGCAAGGAGCTGCTGGGAGGATGACAATTTGTGGGAGGGACGCAACAAATTAAATGGGGTTACACTGAAATTACAAATCCTTGGTCGGGAAAAATTCCGAATCGCTCCGGTACAGAGAACCGACTGTCTTGGGAAGCGATCAAAGTCAGCTATTATTGAGGTGTAGGTAAGACGTCGACGTTGCGTACAATTAAATAACAAAAACAACAGTAAGCACACGTAACAGTATCAAAAAACACTAAATATGCGAATAAATGATTCGTGTGTGTGCATGCGCTATTCAGAACAAGAGGTGCAATATTTAAGAACGGTTGTAAATCCAATTAAACTATTTTTGTTTGCGGAGAACACGCATAAATCGATTATCAATCAAAAAGACAATTTTTTAAAACATATGTATGTATTTGTACATGTCAACTTAGATTTTAGAAAATGTTAAATTACACTTAGTTATTTTTATTTTTGCATTAAATATTGATTAAATTTTTGAATAATTTTATTTTAGGAACGCTGAAAGTTGTTGAAAAGTAGTCGCTTTGGACACATTTCTCACATGTGAAAAATATTTACTCCAATATGAAGAGAGCATGCAAAAACTTGTAGTCATTAAATTTTGTATGCAAATTCGTTGTTGGTTTTTTTGTAATTTTCTTCAACAAACCTAAATAAAAAAAAAATTAAGGCGCGATGACCTTCGAAGAAATCTAAGGCCGAGCTTCTCTTTCAATTTGCGTCGTGCTCCTCTTGATTTTCCCTACAAATTGGCCGGACGGGACCTACATGTTTTTATGCCGACTCCGAACGGCATCTGCAAGGCAGATGAGTTTTCACTGAGAGCTTTTCATGGCTGAAATACACCCGGAGCGCTTGCCAAACACTGCCGAGGGGCGAACCCGCTTAGAAAAATTTTCTTCTAATTTAAAAACCTTATTTCTAAAATTTTGATGTTGCTTTGCCCGGGGTGCGAACCCAGGGCATACGGTGTGGTAGGCGGAGCACGCTACCATCACACCACGGTGGCCGCCGCACCACAAACCTAAATAACTCAGTCCAATTTACTCACGCTCAGTTGATTATTTATTTCCGCATCTCACCACACACTAACTACTTATACTTTTCTCGCTCTAATAAGGTCGTTGATTTGGTTGATATCTACAATACAGTGCATCTTGTTTCCGCTGGGCCTAAAGTTCAAGTAAAAATTATGTTGTTCATTAACCGACGCGTTGTTTATTGGACTATTTTCATTGATCCATGACCACTTTTACTGTCTGCTGTTAACACGATCTGAATCGTTCGACTTTGCTTGCCTTTCTGCTTCAGCAGCGAATTGTGGTAGATGCCGCAAAATCGGCGTTATCGTTTAGTTATATTAGGGTGGTAGGATCGCCAAATTGTAGGGTAATTATTTCTCGATACTAATTTGTATTTTTAGATTTAAAAAAATTTAATCTCTTGATTTCAGTATTAAAATTATAATAATTAATAATCAAAAATGTTCCTCTTTTGATTCAACAATTCAAAAATAACTTAAATCTATATTTTCTAATTTTAACAAAGTTTAAACAAGTAAAGTAAAATTATAGACCCTACAGTGCAATCTAAAAGTGTTTGAAAGCCTATTAGCTGAACAGATCAGCTCGCATGTTACCAGGCACAACTCACTTCCGCCAAACCAGTCAGATTTTAGAGCTAAACACAGCAATATTTTGGTTTTGGCAGTAACGCTCGGAGGTTGATGGAAAGTTATTCGTCTGACAGGTATCAGTTTGTCAGTAATGGATCAGATATATCGGAGCTAAAGAAAGTGGTGACTGGCGTTCGCAAGGTTCCATACTTGGTCCATTGCTTCTCAGTATTTTCCTGCATGATGGGTTTTATGTCTGGGAGTTTGTAAGTATGCATGCATAGCTGATGATTTTCAGCTTTATCTATCCGATGGTTTTAGCAATATGTATGATCTCTGCCTAAATAAAGATAAACAAAAAGAATAAATAAAGATTTACTGCTATTTTACGTTGGGCGTATAAAAATGGACTTTGTCTAAACGCAACTAAATCATACGTTTTGTCCATTGCCGGAAAAAGTATCGCAAATCTTACAATACCTGACCTAAGTATTGAGACTGCTACAGTGAAAACCGTCAGTAAAGTTAGAAACCTGCCCGCGCCTTTTACGCCATTACATATCAAAAGAAAGCTTACCAACCTACTCGTTATACCCCTCATTACATACTCGGAGCTGATCTGCAATAAGCTCGATTCAAGATCTACCCATAAAATCGATGTTGCCTTAAATACGTTCCTCGGTATGTCTATGGCTTAAACAAGTTTGAACATATATCCGCTTGGAGATCTAGACTACTGGGCCGTAACCTGTCTGATTATCGGAAGGCAAGGACTTGCATGTTTCTGTTTCGCCTGATCCTAACAAAAACACCGACATACTTGTATAATAAAATCGTATTTAATAGGTCTCTCCGCTCATGCACACTATCCGTACCTACTGCACCTTCGACTAGGCTCTTTTTTGTCAATACCACCCGTCTCTGGAATTCAATCCTTGCTTCTGTGAGGAACTCCCTAGACCAAAACACCTATAGAGGTATTCTTTACAGCTACTTTTCTAATCTTGAAAATTGAATTGGCGATCTAAAATAATTTTAAACTTCTTCTCTATACTTCTTCTATAATAATAACTCAGTCCAATTTACTCACGCTTAGTTGATTATTTATTTCCCCATCCCACCACACACAAACTATTTACATTTTTCGCGCTCTCACAAGGTCGTTGATTTTGTTAATACAATACAGTGCATCTTGTTTCTGCGGGCCTAAAGTTCAAGTAAAAATTATGTTGTTCATTAACCGACGCGTTGTTTATTGGACTCTTTTCATTGATCCATATCCACTTTTACTGTCTGCTGTTAACACGATCTGAATCGGATGTGCAATGCTAGGTTCGACTTTGCTTTCCTTTTCCCGACCAAGGACTGTCATTTCAGTGTGACCCCATTTAATTTGTTTCGTCCCCCCACAAATTGTCATCCTCCCAGCAGCTCCTTGCAGCAGGACTGCTACATATTCTCTTACTCCGGGAAGGTATCGAACCCAATCCGGGTCCGTCTCCTGACCCCGGTCATGAGAAATGGTTTTGCTGCATTTGCCAGAAAAGAATCTTTTTAGGACGGTCATACTCTGTTCAGTGTGTCTCGTGCAAGGGATGGTTGCATCGGACAGGTTGTTCTGGGCTTGATCCCAAAACCCGACGTCCACGTAACTTTTATAAATATTTTGTGGCTCCTTGCTGCTCACGCCCAAGGGCGTCCCGTAGTCTACGCCTAAGCGTATCCCCACTACCTTCCAGCAGCTTCGCTGCTCAGCAAGCCACAACAAGTACCCGCTGCTGCTCGCGCCCCACGGCGCCAACAACTCAAACAGCTGATACCACTCATAACTACTACCTTCGTAGTAGAGCTGGTTGCAATGCTGAGCATCAGCCCCTGCCCCCGTCTTCTTCTCCCCCCCTCTTTTCTGGCAGCAATCGTGCAGGTCAGGGAAACAGACTCTTAGTCCCTGCCTCCGTTTGCACCGTCTGCCAGCACAGAATATATAGGTTTGCGACATCCGCTCAATGCAGCTCCTGCCTTGGGTGGTGCCACTTTCCTAGATGTTCTGGTCTCCGCGACGGCAACCCCCCGACGAGTTTCATCGCGCCATGTTGCCAGGTCGCAAACCCAAATCATCCGGGTACCCCAATGCTTGCCCAAGGGCACCCAGTCCCAAGGCCACAACAGCAATTGCGTCCTGGCCTTCCACAACCTAGGCGTAGTCACCCCTCACTTACCCCTAGAGTGGCGGCGTCACCCCTCATGCACTTCAGAATTCTGCAGTTCAACTGTAATGGACTAACTGGGAAGATTACGGAGATAGTCGATTTCATGAAGCGGCACAACATCCGCATTGCTGCGATTCAAGAGACTAAACTCACAGCAAGATCTGCATTGCAGACCTGCTCTGGTTATAATGTCCACAGGAAAGACCGCGAGAGCGGAAATGGATACGGCCTCGCGTTTATTATACACCACTCTGTGCAATATCATATATTTGATCCTGGCATCGACCGCAGTGACAATGTCTTAGAACGTCAAGGCCTATCTGTCCGGTCAGGCGATGCAAATCTAGAAATCATCAACATCTACATCCCTCCTGTCACCTGTTGCCCCAGTGGATACCGCCCTAATATCGAGGCCTTACTCACTGACAACAATCGCATTATCTTAGGCGATTTCAATGCCCATCACGACCTATGGCATTCAAACTTGCGGGCGGACAGTAGGGGTGAGATGTTGGCGGATCAAATAGACGAAACGACGTTCTGCACAATAAACGGAGACGCCCCCACACGTATGGTAGGAAGCTGTCATAGCTCGCCAGATATCTCAATCGTGAGCGCAGAACTCGTAAACTGCGTCAACTGGCAGCCGATGGTAACATTGGCATCCGACCACCTGCCCATACTTATTTCGTTCGAGCGTACCGCCGACTTCATCGTCACCGAAAAACGCACTTTCATAAACTTCAAAAAAGGAAAGTGGGAAGAATATAAATCTGCAACAGACAGCAGCTTTGCTGCCCTCCCTATCCCGACTGATGCCCGCCAAGGGGAGCGTGCCTTCCGTAAGGTCATTGAATCCGCCTCGGCACATTTCATTCCCGCCGGGAGAATTCCCGAAATCTGGCCCCACTTCCCGGCGGAGGCCGCGAGCTTAGCGAGGGAACGCGACCTTATAAGACAGCTTGATCCAGGCGACCCCCAAATAAGGGATATAAACCAACGCATCAGATTGCTTGTGGACGAACACAAGCGGGCGAAATGGGAAGAGCACCTAAGAGGTTGTAACCTCTCTACCGGTGTAGGTAAACTTTGGTCCACCGTAAAGTCCCTATCGAATCCGACTAAGCACAAAGACAAAGTTTTCATCGCCTTTGGCGATAAGGTGCTGTCGGATGCGAAAAAATGCGCGAGCGCTTTCTGCCGATAATATATAATGCATCCTACGGTCGACAAAGATAGACGGAGAGCCAATAGACACGCACATAAACACAAACTCAGCGCGTCACCAATTACCATCACCGCTAGAGAGGTTGAGGACGCCATTGGTCGCGCTAAACCATCCAAAGCAGTGGGCCCAGACGGCATAGCCATGCCGATGCTTAAAAACCTAGGGAAAGAGGGTTTCAAATATTTAGCGCATGTCTTCAACCTGTCTCTTTCCACCTTTGTCATACCCGAGAAATGGAAAATGGCCAAGGTTGTCCCGCTACTAAAGCCTGGGAAACCAGCTAACGTAGGTGAGTCATATCGTCACTCTTTTTTGTCAACACCACCCGTCTCCGGAATTCAATCCCTACTTCTGTGAGGAACTCCCTAGACCAAAACATAGGCGTATTCTTTACAGCTATTTTTCTAATCTTGAAACTTGAATTGACTATCTAAAATAATTTTAAACTACTTCTCTATACTTCTTCTATACTACTATCTTATACCCATTTTTTATATTTTTCGATTTGTTTATTTATGTAACTGAAATTAACGTTTAGGCATATTTTGTTTCATATACATAGTTATAATTGAATTGAAATAGCTGGTTGTTGTACTCTTAAAAGATGCCATTATCTTAATGTAAGAATGTGATTAAATAAATAATGTACAATACAATACAACGTGCTCGTGCCCTGCGCTTGCCAGACTAAGACCCCAGCTATAAGGAGTGATTCTAGTATTTGCCAAGAGGACGGGGTTATTTTATAACATAGGTCCTGGTTTTTGATAGGGTTTTTCAGTTTGATGTATATTGGAACCATTTTCCGTTATCCCTTGTCAAATTTGGTTTCGACATTGTGCCATCGACGGTTTCGGCGTTGTGCCATCGTCAGTGTCGATTTTAGTTCTGATGTGTAGTTTTTATAGTTCGGAGGCACATGAGCAGGTATTGTCAAAATTGATGCTTGTGTAAATTTATGTGTATGTGCTATGTGTTCATTCAGAACCGAGGGTGATTTTTACTGACCATTTGTGTGGCTGACTGGGGCAGGTAAAAGTTATTTGACACAATATTTGAACCTTTGAAACGTGTTTACAAGAAGCAAAGTAATCACACAGGTACAACAGACAAACACACTACAACAAATAAACACAAAACAATAAACGCACCAAATCCACGAACCCACAAAGAATATCAAACGACTAGATTATCTGCCTCAGTCAGCCACACAAATCGATCAATAAAAGTCACCCTCGGTTTTTAGTGGACACATAGCACATACACATAAATATACAAAACATCAATTTTGACAATACCCGCTCATGTACCTACGAACTATAAATACAAGACAAACGACAACAACAGATCAGAACGAAATCAACATCCAATATACCTTATTTATCCACCCTGTCGGAAAATCAACAAAACGAAATAAGTCAGTTAATGCTTATTAATGCTATAACTTGAACACGAGCGGACTGCTAACATTTTACAAGCTATGCCTACTGAAAATACATAAAAAAAGGCGAGCATTTGGTTCTAAAAACAATGCCTGGAGTTGAAAGTTACGCCAAAATTCGCTCAAACAACAATAAACCTAAACGCTCAAACATAATAAAACCAAATCTAGCAGGAAGACAGTAAGAAAAGCGGAGAGAGGTTTTTTAAAATATGAGTTGGAAAGCTTTTATTCCAAGAAAGATGAGATAAGTGCCGAGTTACTATCTGTCCATTTAAGATTGGCAGAACAACTACCTACGACTACATTGATGAAAGTTTCGACCGCATAAAGACAGAAGTCGATCAGGAACTACAACTAAAAATACAATTCGCTGTACCGGAGTGGATAAGCTGGCAGGACGACGAGAGTATAACCAAAACGAAAAAACTCACCAGTTTCATGACAAGTTCGTTAACCTCACAACAGTGGCCATTACCAAGGAAGAGGCACCACTTCTCGAAGAGGGCCTGAAGCACAAAAAGGAGGTGAAAGCACAGGAAGGCCAAAAAGCTAATGCAGAAGAGAAAACAATAAATAATCTATAGCACAAGCTAAGGAAAAACAATATTGTCACAACGAAAGCGGACAAAGGAAACACCACTGTGGTAACCGAAATAGCCAAAGCCGAAGAACTCATAGAGGAAATGAAATGTCGTAGAATAAGAGAGTATCCCACGGATGGATACCAAAAACAAAACAAAGTTGCTATAAAAAATATTGTAGATTCCAACATGGCACATAGATTGTTCCATATGAACTCCTCGGCTCCTTTACCGATTACTAATGAGGCCCGTCATTAAAAACTGTCCAAATATTTAAAAACGATATTGAAAGATACTCTGGAGCTAAGGAACGAATACGCAATAGCTAACGCAACAGAACTAATAGAGAAACTTTAGACCGTAGAGCTAACAAAGAACAGCAAATCTTTTGAAATACATACATAAGATTTATACCCATCAATACCACTATCGGAGACTTTGGACATGGTTAGCTCAACAATAGTTCATAATACAAAGAACAAAGTGAAAAGTATGCAAATCACAAATACGTTACGAACCACTTTACGTCAAAACTATTTTCAATTCAGCAATAAAATATATATAGACAAACGGTCTTGGAATGGGAAACCCCATATCAGCCGTTCTAATGGAAGTTTTCATACAAAATCTGGAAGAAATGTACATACAGGAACTGAAGTCCAGATTAGGTGTATCCTTTTATGCTAGATACTTGGATGACATAATGTGCGTTTTGACTAGTAATAATGAAGAGCTTGTACTGGAGTACCTCAACAAGCAGTACGGGAATATAAAATTCACAATGGAAACCGAAAAAACGGAGGAATAACTATCTAGACCTCACGATAAATAAAGTTTATAAGGTGGGTTTGGTCGAAGGCTGAGGTATGCTCAAGTCGATCCAGAGTCGGATGGAGGTCCCATTTCCCCCACCTAAATAAATACACAGTAACTTAATGTTTTGACTTTGAACACACACACACGGCTCTCAGGCTAAAATATCCACAACCTTGAATCCAGGAGAGAGAGAGAGATGTTCCCTAGGTAGTGTCGCTGACAATATATTATAATCCAAGGACGACGGCTCTCCGCAGAAAGAGAGATAGAGTACTAGCTAGAGGTGGCTCAAATGGTGAATACGACGGTGAATGACGGTGGCTCTCGCCAAGGGGTGCTAACGGCGGCTGTAATGACGGCGGTAGTTAGGATCACGCCCGAGAAGAGAGTACTAAATGACGGTGGCTCTCACCAAATAGCTATGACGAAGGGTGGCTAGACTTCGGGACGGGATGTCCGCGGATCGGGGTCGTGGTGATGATGGTACCTAAGGCGAAGTACCATCGGCGGAACCGACCTTGCAATGCACCCTTCTAACTCAAAGGGCACCCCTTGTCGAATTATGGTCGCTTGGGAATTATTTTCGCATCGTCGCGCAAAGCACGTCACGAATGAAAATTCTCAAGCATTGTGCGTTTACCATCGGCGGAACGACCTTGCAACGCACCCTGCTAACTCAAAGGACACCCCTTGTCGAATTATGCTCGCTTAGGAGTTATGCTCGCATCGTCGCGCGAAGCGCGCCACGAATGAAAATTCTCAAGCATTGTGCGTTCACCATCGCTGGCTTGCCTTGTGCTTGCGCGATGATCGTTGGGCCGGTATGTATGTATATGTATGTCGGTACATACAATATCAGGGGTGGTCAGTAAATGGGAAATATTATGTTAGGGGTGGGCGCTAAATGGGAAGTAGATATTGTGGCGTAGCATTTGCTACGTTACAGTCCCCCTCCTACTTCGGCGGACGAAAGTTGTGGTATTCTAGGGTTTTGGCGCGGAGGCCTGCACTACCATGGACAGAGCCCCGGTATATTTTACCATCGGTTGAATCTGGTGGCTCGGCCGCCATGTGTGTATATGTGTTCGTTGATGTTTTTATTATTATAATGATGATATTTTTTTTTCCAACAATAATGTGTACATTTCATTTGTGTTTAAATTTACATTGCTAGTACGAAATTTATTTTAAATTTACATTTCAAGATTAAGGTATATACATATGTAAATTTTTAAATTTACATTTCAAAATTAAGATATGTACATTTCATGTAGAGACAACTTATCAAACTAGGTCGAATCTTGCTTCACCTCAGCCAGCGAATCGTACCATCATGGAGTGTTCTTTCAGCTTGATTATAGCGTGATCGTCGTCCACCCTACGCGCCGTGATCCACCCCTTTCATTTTAGCCATAGTCTGGCGAAGAAGTCTGGGGCGTGGTTTCCATTAGTAGTATCGTGGGGCTCTCGGGTTGGTGCATACGGTACAGTGTCACCCGTGGTGGGTTTGTCGCGTACGATGACGTTTAGATGGCCGGTTATTAATGGTGGGCCCCATAATGTCTTAACGTCCAGTATTCGTGGCTCATTTGGCGGCCACGGTACTGCGTCGAATGGAGGCGGTTCTTCGGGCATGGCATCTTTTGTTCGTGCTTCTCTCGGCACGACGAAGTTGCGGTTAAAATTTATTTCGGCGGTTGATGTGTGTGTTGGGCCGTATTTATGGCGAACACTATTTCTGGTAGTTCTTGGTGCCAGTTCCGATGCTCTTGTTTCGTACTTTGTGCCACCCTTGTTTTGATAACGCGAGGCATACGCTACGGTAAATCGGTGAGTGATATCATGATCCTTCAGGATCGTTGCCGGGGCGTTAGTGACGAGTTGCTCAACATTATCGCTGAGGAGAATGGCCGAGTAATAACGTTGTTTTAGTGTTGTGTTGTGTCTGTGTTCTGCGGCAGTGTTTGGCCCTTTTATGTGTGTGGGTGCTTTTTGATATGTTTCTATGGGCTCTAGGTGTTCTCTCATTCGCTCTTCGTTGAGGTGTTCACTTTCTCTTATGTAATGCAGGGTTACTGGTGCGTTTGCCTTCGTTGGACCGGCTGGGGTAAGAGGCTTTCCATCCAGTAAGACGGTAACGTTGCGCTTTGGCAAAAAGTCCATACTCAGGATAACACTCTCGACCAAATTAGGGATTACAGATACCAACGTACTGGCTGTTTGACCATTGTATTTGACCTTGCCGGGTAGGAGTGGTTGCTCGCAATGCATGATTGGTCTGCGAGTTGCACGTTGCGACGATTGGATAACAGTGGAATCTTTCGTCGTTCTAGATGCCTTCTCACGGCTTCATTGATGTATGTCACGGTGGCCCCAGTGTCGATCAGGGCGCGGCAAATTAATACTTCGATGGACGCCTGTATATAAAAACGTCCGCCGTTTCTCTTCCCTTTTGATACGGATAATGATAGTGCGGGTTCTATCGGATTATTTCGGTTCATTCTGTAGCATGCACAATCCCTGGAGAGCGTTCCGTCTCGGCCGCATATAGAACAAAAAAGTCGTATTTTTTTGGTGCAATAGGAGCGGCGGTGGCTGCGTTTCTTGCATCGCCAGCTGGTGTTTCTTACATCGCAACGGTCAGTGAGTGTGGACACGGAGTGCGTTATTTGATCATTCTGGTCTTCCAGCTCCTCGATTACTACTGTGGTTATGCTATGTGCTAACAGTCGGCTCTGTTTGGCTTCTTCGCTCCGCAGTAGTTCGTACTCGTCGGTGAGCTGCTCTATCGTTTGGAACTCGCCCCGCTTTACAAAAAGTCGATATTCCACCCGTAGTCCGTCGTATATGTAACGGCCGGTATAGTTTCGTGCGCAGACGTGACCGGTCGGGCCTCTTCGGCGGCGATCTCCATCTCTACCTCTCTCAAAAGATTTTCTGTTGACTTACGCTTTCGTTGGTCTGAGATGTATGCGCCGAGTGTGCTGCGCAATTCGGCGAAGGTATGTCCTTCGGTGTAGATTCGGTAGCGTTTGCATTCTTCGATTAGCCTCTCCTTCTTCAGCAGGTAAATCCAGCCTAGAGAGTCGACGTTGAGCGTGGTGGTGGTGTTTTCGCTTATCTTGGTTTCAATTGTTGGTTGTGTGTTCGGTGAACCCGTTCCTGCAGTGTTGGTGCTCTCGCTTGTTTTGGCACAATCGCCCGAGGAGACGGGTCCCTGCTCGGCGCCATTTATGAGGTGGGTTTGGTCAAAGGCTGAGGTATGCTCAAGTCGATCCAGAGTCGGATGGAGGTCCCACTTCCCCCACCTAAATAAATACCAGTAACTTAGTGTTTTGACTTCGAACACACACACACGCAGCTCTCAGGCTAAAATATCCACAACCTTGAATCCAGGAGAGGGGGAGAGAGAGATGTTCCCTAGGTACAGTCGATGACAATATATTATAATCCAAGGACGACGGCTCTCCGCAGAAAGAGAGATAGAGTGCTAGCTAGAGGTGGCTCAAATGGTGAAGACGACGGTGAATGACGGTGGCTCTCGCCAAGGGGTGCTAAGAGAGAGTACTGAATGACGGTGGCTCTCACCAAATAGCTATGACGACGGGTGGGTAGACTTCTGGATGGGATGTCCGAGGATCGTGGTGATGATGGTACCTAAGGCAAAGTGTCTTTATTAGTAAGAGTCTACTGGCTAGTTCGACGAACTAGAACGTATTGGCTCGGGTATTCGGCTAGGGTAGTAGGAGAGTTTGTCCCGCCACAGGCGTTGAGACGTGTTCCCCTCTTACCTGAGCCGTAAATCCGTGCATTACCCTTCCTCATAGTTGGGGGGGGGGGGGGGGGGGGGGGGGTGAGCCCGTCTTACTCAGAAGAGATGAGGACAAGATGTTAGGGCTGCCCAATAGGTCGGGGGGGGGGGGGGGGCTACCATCGGCAGAATCGACCTTGTAACTTTACCCCCCCCCCCCCCCCCCCCGTCGACCCAAAGGGAGTCCCTAGAATGTATTTACATTGGCTCGGGCAGTCTGCCAGGGTAGTGGGGGAACCCGCCGCACCACTGGCATTGGACGGGTTCCCTTCCTACCCGAGAAGACTGCTCGTCCATTACCTTACCTGTGAGTAATAAGGGATGTGAATTCCGTCTTACTCACAGGAAATGGAGGCAAACCGGTCGGGCTTCCAATAGGTAGGGGGGGCGTACCAACGGCGGACTGCCAATGGCGGCCGGAACGCACTTCACTTACCTAAGGTGAAGTGTGCCTGGTGTATTCCGACAAATCATTTTACTGATATGTGTCTATGAACACATTGGGAATTACGCTCGCATTGTCGCGCACAGCGCGCCACGAATGAAAATTCTCAAGCAATGTGCGTTCACCATCGCTTGCTTTCCTTGTGCTTGCGCGATGGTTGTTGGGCCGGTATGTATGTATATGTATGTCGGTACATACAATATTAGTGGTGGGCAGTAAATGGGAGATATGATGTTAGGGGTGGGAGCTAAATGGGAAGTAGATATTGTGGCGTACCATTTTCTACGTTACAAGTTGCCAAAAGATTTAGCTACGACATATATAGAAAGTCAACGACACAATAATACATAATACCTCAAATCACCCCAACAGCATAAAAATGCAGCATTAAGGCATTTGGGACATAGACTTGAAAAAACACCTCTTTCACAAGAAGCTTGTAAGAGAGAGCTTGAAGTAACATATAACATTGCTGCAAACAACGGATATAAAAAAGCACTAGGAGATAAGCTCAGAGGGACTCATGGAGAACCAAAAAGAAATTATGAAAAGGAAAATAATAACACCTGAACTACTATGACATATACTGGAAAAGCTATATAACCAAATATCCCGAGAGTTGAAATATTTAATAACATCAAATCGTTTTATAACATTTGTTCAATATAAATAAAAATATTAAACTTTTACTAAAGAATTCACTCATTCATTACTGCACATATATGATCGGGCAGTTCGTTGGCAACAAAACGATCCCACATTCGTTTAAATATCATTTCTAGTCCTCTAGCGTACTGATCGCAGTCGAACAATGCACTTTCCACACGAGCTTTCCACACTTTTGCTCTCATAGCCTTAAGATATTCTCTGTCAGTGCCTAATCGTATAGCGATATCTTCGTATTCCTGTTTTGTTTGTGCTATTAATTCTGGACATCCCAAAGTAGCTAATTGTGATGCAGCAACTCTGTAAATATAAAAAAGCATTGTTTACTATATAGTTTGGCAGCTTAAATAGAGCTTGTGTTGCGAATAGAGTGGAAGACAGTGGACTAGGCAGTCGAATGTCATATAATGAAGGAATTGATGTTCACAGTTTTTTCAAAATTTGCCCGAAATCCTGAATCAAAAAAAGGGAGTGTAGTTAAGTACGAAAATGAAAAAATTTACTTAGGTTTTGCTCCCTTTTTAGCAGGAGATTTTCATTTTAAAAATATAATATACAAACCAATGTTAATTCTATTACTTTTTTAGCAAGAGATTTTCATTTTAAAAATGTAATATATAAACCAATGTTCCTTCTATTACTCATTTTATCTATGGTGCTTCACATGCACTTTATAAAAACGTGCTTTTTATTTTTACGAACTTATTCCTCAATGAAAATAAATGAAACACGTATTAATGTAAGCATTAATCATGTTTCTTACTTCTTAAATGTTCTTCTTAAATATTACAAATGTGTTAAAAGTAGCAGGACTAAAATAATATTGACAAATCTGATATGTCAAACTAATTTTGTATAATAAAAATGATTTCATAAATTGCATGCATTTTATACATATGCATTATATTTTAAAATTTCTCTAACTATTCGTTTTGTGCTGACTAAATTTTGCTTATGCATAACTTTCTTTGGCTATATAAGATAACAATTCCAGGGGCCGTTTTCACCATCTTCGGTGAACGCTAACAAACACTTTATTTGAAAGAAATCGTTCAGTAATTCGTCAAATAAGGGTTACTTTAAAATAACGGACGTTAAAAATTCCCCTGTCACATAAGGAAAAATGGAATACAACTATTTTTATAACATGAAGATAGATAGAAAATTTATTGGGGATTGCACTGCGACCGTTGATCTATTGTGCCCTCATCAGATTGCGTCGCGTTCCAGGAGGATATGTTCCATCGTCTCTCCTGATCGATCACGAAATCGACATCAATACAAAATTATGTTTTTTATTTAGTTGAATGGCGATAGAAATTCTTATATTTTTCAAGAAATCCAGGAAACTTCAAAAAGAACCCTAAGTTTTTAATTATTTGTGTTTTACTTTGACGTTGGCGGTGCGTTGCTTATAGATTGAAGCAATTAAAGCGCGTGTGTTCAAAGTCAGATGTAGACGCAACGCAAGTGCCAAAACTACTCAAAAGTCACCTTAAGCTTAATTGCTTCACGTGTTATTTATCATTATTAATTAAAAATGTTGGATCTCGTAAGAAGCTAAACTTAGGAAAGATACACACAAGACATAGCTTCTTAGAGGCGTACAAAATGTGGAATGCACTACGATTTTCTACGCCTCCCGATTTCTTATGCTGTACCTAATATGCGTCTATGAAGATACGCCTCGTGTGCATCTTCCCTTAGATTATTTTCAAAGAAAAAATGCTTTGTTTTTTAAACTTTGCTAATATTTACATACATGTCTACTACTATGGCTGTCGCTTCCATACTACTATTTCAATATTTAAAAAAAAAATAGTTCTGAAAAACGCAACCTTGTCACATGCGTTCTCAAACACGGTTGCCATACCATGCTTTCATTTAGGACCTAAATGCATCGAAAAAAAAACCAGATCTAAAAAAAAGGACCAAATTTTAGATTTTTTAATGGTATACAAACAATTGGGATGTTTCAATGGTTTAATATATAAAATTTTAATAAAGTAGAAGCTTGGTTTTAATTCAAGCTGCACAAGCAAAAATAAAGTGCACCTTTAGGTATTATAAGTTGACATTTCTAGGATTAGTCTATGTCTTTCACCAACCAAAGGTTGTGAACCTAGTTTTGCTTGATTGCAATGGAATAAAGTGCATAGCGCAGTTAGGTTTTATTAAAGAATGGTAAAAAAATTTGCGTTGTGGCAAACTCAGTAAATCGTAAATAAAACTAAGCACTGGTGTTAATGCTATTTTTATAGATGTTTACTTTTTCCCTAACAGTTTAAACTTCATACCAGAGCCTAGATTCAGTAAGTGTGAGTTGCAACTCAGACTAAAAATCAAGCGTCTTAAAAGTTTCAACTGTGTAAAAACTGAATACCGATCGAAATATCTAACCACTAAAACAAGTCTTTTTTTCTGATAAGTCCGTTGTTTCATCAAAAATTAATGACAATATGTTTGCCCGAACATTCAACACTTCCCTTTTTAATGCCTTGCCTAAATTATCACCGGGTGAAATGTCATTGTTCTGCTACATTTTATAGATAGAGCAATTTTCGTGGTAAGAATTCCATTGAAGTGTAAATTGGTTAGGTATTTCTATTACTTTATACGATGTTTAATGATTAAGTTGAAACACGACTTTTCTAGTCTTTAGATTTACCGGAAGTGCCGGCCACGATATTTATTTTCAAGGTTGCCCTCTATTTTCATATCGATAGTTTTACAATATTTACAATGGGGTTGCTTAACTTCTAATAACTTAAGCTACATGTACATAATGGGTTTACAGAAGTAAATTGAAAATTATGTGTGGGTAATAGATTTGCCGAAAATTTTATTAGCAGTATTTTTAATTTTTGTTTCAGTGAAAAAGAAATAAAAGTACCAAATCCGTGCCGAACAAGAACCAAAATTGAGAAAAAGGGACCAGCGGAGCACATGGCGTTGAAAAGGGTCATTTTTTGTCCAAATGGACGGAGGTGGCAACCGTGTTCTCAAATGCAAGTTTCCACATCAAATACATACACATATAAGTAATTCGACATTACGAAATACATTGTCGCGTTGTAACCCAAAGTAAAACCTTTTTTTTTTTTAGAAACAATAGGGGGACTCATGTAACCTTATAAATGCCCTATAAAGTGTGTAAACGTATAAATTTATCTAGTGCGTAAACGAGCTGTCAAATTTTGTATGAAAAATCATTTACACAATTTGTGTAAATTTACGCGCACATTTCATTGTGTAAACGCGGTAAACTCAAAGGAATGCAACCTTGCAGACATTACAGCAGGCATTTTCATCAGAAATCTCCAACATCAGCAAGTCATTTACAAGTATATCTTAGTAAAGACGTTTTAGTTTTGATTTTTTATTTAATCTTGGTATTTTTTAATTTGTATAACAATCAAAAATTGTTTTTTTGGCAATAATACAGCTGATAAACAATTAAGTTTATCAAGAATATTACTACGTGCGTTCATATAACAGCGTGTGTAAATGGATATAATTTTACACCTTATAAGTTTATATGTTTTCATGAGTCCACCTAATGAGAATGGCAAACACGAACGAGTAAGAAATATAATGTCATAACGATATGCACATGGTTGTATTTCAATGCGCGAAAATGCTTTAAAAACGCATGAAATTCTTAAATTAAAGTTTAAAAAAAAATGTTAAAAACTTTAATATAAATAAAAAGTTTCTTTTAATAACAACAAATACGCCTTATATATTCTATTTATACATCAATTGGTAAGGTTTATCTCACTTTAAAATTTAAGCTAAATAATCTAAAGTTTTTCTTGAACTTGAGTCGAGAACTGTGCGTGTAAATGTGCGAATTTCACCGATCAGCTGTTAGTTGCGCTACTTGGTAAAATTTACAATGGAAAAAAGCATATTGTTATATATGGTAATCAATAACTCGCGTGCTGAAAGTCATACATGAAAAGTTCAAAGTTCATCTGCTTGCAATAAAATTCTCTAAATTTCCCGATTAGCAATTTTATAATACAATAAACTCATCAAAAATACTACGGTGCAAAAAGAAATTTTCATTCTCTGTCACACTTTTTCGCTAAATTCCTTAACAAAAAACCACACAAATTTTGAAGTACACCAAACCACCATGCTTGAACATGAATATCAGATGCGTAGTGAGCTTATTTTGCGCCTGGTTTTATTCCGATACGAATAACAACGAATACATAATCGAGTACTTTGCTCAAGTACCGAGAATTTTTCGTATTCGACTACCTCGTGCAAGTACTTTCTTAGGTATCGAGGTATCGTTTACTTATGTCAGATATCGCCTCACCTATTTTTGTTAAGTTTTCTCTGACAATTGGTTTCTTGAAACAACCAGCATTTGAGAATTGAAAAAAAAAAAAAACAATCCAAAGGACCCCTGCCTGGATATACGAATGTCGATGGCAATAATTTCTGAATCTTCTTCAGGATTTGGCGTATCGTAAGGATGTGGTCAATAGTAGATTAACCAGGGCTATTTATGAGGTACAATCAGTTCGCGGACTTTGGGCTTCAGTCTTTCCTTCTGGCTCTTAAAACTGGACCTCCTTTTTTTTTGGGTATTCAAAGACGGGTATTCAGGGTTAAGAATCCAGAACCTAACATATTTTGAACGCTCAAAAGTTATGAGTTGTGGTGAGCTGACAGAATCAGCCACGGCGATGCCAATCGGTAGGCGTCGAAACAACCGAAACAATTAGAAAGTATCAATTAGTAAGTCATTTACGTGATGAACTTATGCTCTACTTCATTTTAAAATTATAAATTTCACTATAGAAAATCCCACATCGCTAACCACTATCGCTTTGTTTTATATCCGATTTAAATCAAGTCGAAAACCCTTAACTGAAAAAAAGATTAAGTTAGCAGTGCTCATCTATTCATCGGTCTTGTAGTGAAATTCAACATACTAGATACTTCTTCAGACAGCGTGTAATACTCCTGCTCCATGAGCGTGATAGGTATGTTATTACTCTCACTATTATGGATTTATGGATGGATCAACACTTAACGGAATATTCCGGTGTGGATTTTGCTTAGGGCCTCCTTATGCTTGTCTGGATCTGGTGCCGGATCTAGTCATAGTGCACGGGGTGTCTGAAAAATGTTTTATGTTTATGTCATACCACCTACGGTTTTTTTGCGGATTCCTGTTGTGAGCTAAAAAAAACAGCTCAGCTATAAAATTTTACGAAAATCCTGCGAGCGCTTTGTGAGAAAACTGCATTTTCGTGCATCATGTAATATCAATTGCACTGTTTGAGATTGGGGTCGAAATTTCTCAAGTGGGCCACTTTAAAATCGATTCTAAGTTTTAATTGATTAATACGGGTTTTAATAGGTTTGGAGGTAAAAACGATTTCCACAAAATATTTTTGGAAAACAATTTTTTTTCATTAGTTATTAACAGTTAGAGTTTTTGATCATGTTATTTTAAAAAATTAATAACTTTTGAACGGTTTATCGAAACTCAACGTTTTCTACATCAATATTTTCGCCAATTAATATACATTGCCATAAAAAAATAATTTTTAATAACAAATTATTATTTCGCTAATATTTTGACAAATTTCATTCAATTCTACAATCCCTTAAAAAATATTGGTGAAAAAGTCACTATTTTGCATTTGGTCAAAAGTTATACATTAGACCCCTGCATGAATGCACAAAAATAAGCCCAAGAATACATTTACACGAATTTTGTACAAGTGCTCATACAATTCACTGGCATGAGAACTGATGTGTATGCGTACAAAAGGCTGTGGGTGGCAAAATATACGGTCTCGTCTCATGCAGCACAACTACAACCAATGGTGTCAACGCATATGTGTAGTACAACTTGTATACTCAGTAGTACTACTTGCATCGCAGGTATACTTGTGTATACAACTACAGTTTGGTAAATTTTAAGGAATTATAAAAATGTACACTAGTTGCCTGGGTAAAACCCATTTATTATAACAAAATAAAGGGCGTAAATGGGCTATTTTAGGATTTTATTTATTTTTCATATTAATTCGTTTTCTTATGTTAGATCTTAATATCTATTTAACTAAGTAGATTTAAGTTATACTATTTAAGAAAACAAGTTTTTTTATATGATATTTTCTATATATTTTTCACATTCATATGTAATAAAATAATTAAAAAAAAAAAATTTTATGTTAAACGGTTTTATTGAAAACAATATTTGCATGAAGTAATAATAATACGAAAAGCTAGAAAATAATTAGGTAGGTCCTAGGTACTAGTAATCACACTCATTATCAATCTAGGGCGTTGATCAGACAATTAAATAAAAGCGTTGGGCGCGTGAAATTTCTAAAAATGTGAGGCATAGCATAACCTGATTAAGGTTTAGTTGGTTTTACTTATGATTATCAATAGAAATATGACGCGTCCAACGCTTTTATTTAATTGTCTGATCAACGCCCTAGATTGATAAGGATTGTGATGACTAGTACCTAGGACCTACCTAATTATTTTCTAGCTTTTCGTATTATTATTACTTCATGTAAGTATTGTTTTCAATAAAACCGTTTAACTTAAAACTTTATTTTAATTAATTTATTTTCAAGTTTTTAGTCTTTATTTAATTGCCTATTATTTCTCATTATATTAAGTTCATTTAGTGACTCATTATTACAAGGCCTCTTTCCTGACGATTTGTTACAATCTAAGTCTTCAATACATAATCCTTCAAAAGATTTTACTCGACTCTGCTTGTCTCTCCTCCAACTCCAAAATATTTTGATGTCACTTCTACCGGACTGTATGCAATATGTGTTCCAAATATGAGCCAAATCGGGCATCATAGGTCGCTTTCTATTCATGTATGTATTATGTGTTCCAAATATGGACCAAATCGGACCACAAATACAATTTTTGTGAATATCTCGATCCTTGCACCACATAGCGGCGATTTTTTTCATAGGTCGCTTTCTATTCTTGTATGTATTATGTGTTCCAAACATGAGCCAAATCGGACCACAAATACGATTTTTGTGAATATCTCGATCCTTGCGCCACCTAGCGGCGATTTTTTTCATAAGTCGCTTTTTGTTCTTGTATGTATTATGTGTTCCAAATATGAGGCAAATCGGACCACAAATACGATTTTTGTGAATATCTCGATCCTTGCGCCTCCTAGCGGCGATTTTTTCATAGGTCGCTTTCTATTATTGTATGTATTATGTGTTCCAAACATGAGCCAAATCGGGCCACAAATACGACTTTTGTGAATATCTCGATCCATGCGCCACCTAGGGGCGATATTTTTCATAGGTCGGTTTCTATTCTTGTATGTATTGTTACGAATTTACTGAAATTCATCTTATTTGCAACCTTCTACTAACGCTCGAATCACTAAACTGTTGAACAAATAACTCCACTATTCAATAATGCAAAATGGCCTTTATTAAAGTACTTCACAATTAACATTTATACTTCGCAACTGATAGCTTGCTTAAATCAGACTGATTGTCGTGCCTCTACTGTTGCCGCTTTTATACTGTCCGGTTTCGTCGCCGACATATTTCTAGGCGCTTCTATTTCCAGAATTTACTAGATAGTTATCAGTTATAAATTTCTCAGCTA
This sequence comes from Eurosta solidaginis, assembly GCF_040869045.1. Lineage (NCBI taxonomy): Eukaryota > Metazoa > Arthropoda > Insecta > Diptera > Tephritidae > Eurosta > Eurosta solidaginis. The sequence continues at coordinate 119,898,740 of NC_090321.1, forward strand.
TAGCTACAGGTGCACGGTTTTTATAGCTTCTCTCATAGCCCATGCGCGTGTATATGTGAGTAATACTTGCACAATTATTGCATACTTTCAGGAATATCTCAGATATATGCATGTGGTTGTGCGTTGCTTCTCCGCTGCGTATACGTACATATGTGTAGACATAATGATTAATTTGGTTATGTGCATACAAATCACTGCTCAGTATCGGCTTAGAGATGATAGTACCCTTTAGTGTTGCTAGTATTCGTCACAGTATTATGTGTTCCAAATATGAGCCAAATTGGCCCAGAAATACGATTTTTTGCGAATATCTGGATCCTTGCGCCACCTAGCGGCGATTTTTTTCTTATTATTGCATTTTCATCGGGTTCTGAACTATATTCCAAGTTTCAAGCTTGTAGCTTATCGGGAAGTTACTTAAATTTTAATTACAAAATTCGTTCACAACGGCCGTGCATGCGGCCGTGCGGCCTGCCTGTCAAGTCAAGCTAAATAAAACCGTTTATTTATTTATTTATTTACTCATCTTGAAATTGTTACATTTCTTACAGACTAATGACATATATAAAGACTTAACCAGTAATTTAACATTTGGTTAAGTAACAATTTAAAAGTATTTTCAGAGTAGGAAAAGTCCAAAATTTACGAATTTGAGAGCAAGTTAAACTCTTTAAGAGCTCTGGAAAGAGGAGCATTTGCAGCACAATTAGTTCTTGCCAATCCCACAAAAAAATACGCATTATTTCTTAGGCATATATGTGGAATAGCAAGAAAAATGCGTTCTAAAAGGTAGGGGCAATCAACAGCCACACGGATTAAATTAAAAACAAATATTAAAGAGAGAAAAGTTCTCCTGCAGTTCAAAGTCTTAAGATTGATAAGAAAACATCTGGATTCATAGGAAGGAAAAGTAAGATCAAAATGAAGGGGACGTAGAGCGTACTTAATAAATACTTTTTGAATTATTTCAAGACGATAAATATGACAAGCATAAAACGGCCGCCAAATAAATACGTCATATTCCAATTTCGAACGTACGAAAGTAGTATATAGTGATTTTAAAGTATATGGGTCAGTGAAATCAGAACTGAATCGTCGAACAAAACCCAACATCGAGTAAGCCTTAGCTATTGTAAAGCTTAAATGACTATGAAAACAAAACTTAGAATCAAAGACCACCCCAAGATCAGTGACCTCGGACACAGTGCTTAGTTGCGCGCCCCCAATGTGGTAAGAAGTAGGAATGAGTAAACGGGATTTATAATAAGGGACATGATAGCATTTTTAATATTTAATGCAAGTTTATTATTTTTGCACCAAGTAACTACATTACCTAGGTCCTTCTGAAGTTTAATTGAATCGGAGGGGCAAATAATCTTGTTGACAATCTTCATATCATCTGCGTATAGCGGGAATTGCGAAGATTCAAAACAGCTGGCAATATCATTAATGAAAATCACAAAAAGAATAGGGTCCAGTGTGCTTCCTTGAGGAACGCCTGAAGAAGCTATGAAGGGATATGAGTTCACACCATCAACTACTACGGTACAACTACGGTTGGAGAGATATTATTATTATTTATTTATTATTACGGCGTTTTAAGCCTAAAACTTAGATTATTACAAATTATAAATACATTTTAATAATAATAGGATTTCTAGCGTTTGGGGTGCGGAATGCATGAGATTCCGATCAGCACGGGAACTGGTGGTCCCAACGGGCGAGTCTTGGAGTCATATCATTGGGAGGTTGGAAGGACGTGTTCTCAATCCTGCCCTACTCCAAGACGTATGATTACACAGTTTTATTATTTATGCTGTCGGAATGCATTTGATTCCGGTCAACCCAAAAGCTAGCAGCTCAGCAGAATGAGCCACTCTTATCGGACGGTTGGAAAGGACGTGTTTCCAATCCTCCCTGTGCCAGCTTTTATGTAAACATAATTAATTATAATATATCATTATTGTAGGAATATACGTGATTCAAATGAACACTGCAACTGTTTGTCTGGGACGATATTTTCAGGAATTCTTTCCCAATTTGATTGCAACCGATATATGTATTTAATCTAATGCATAAGGTTCGTCTGTGTCTATTTGGATTGCCATGTACGCTCAAGGATCAGTAACATGAAATACAGATACAAAATATTGTTACGAATATTAGCAAAACTAAGGGGTGCTGCTATCTCTAGGCCGATGCTAAGCAGTGACGTGAATTCACATCAATAATTCAATCATTATGTATCTACATAAACGAAACAATAATTGCGTTTACACATATGTACCATGTACGTATACGAGCAGCGGAAAATCAATGCACAATCATATGCATATATCTGAGATACTCCTGAAAGTATGCAATGAGAGAAGCTATAAAATCGTGCAATTGTAGTTACAGCTGAGAATTTTGAGAGCTAATGGCAACTAGTAGGTTCTGGAAGCGCCTAGAAGATGCGAACGTTGAAATCAGAGAGTATAAGAGGCAGCAAATGTAGAGGCGCTGGAATTCAGTTTGATTTGAGCTATTAAGCAGTTTCGATTAAGACGCTATCTAGCGAGCCATAGCAGTATTATTTTGAAATTCAGTTTCATTTGAGCTATCAATCAGTTTGGTTATTAAGCCAGCTAGTTGCAAAGTATAAGTGTTATTGTGAAGTACTTTAATAAAGGCCATTTTTCCATTATTCAATATTGGAGTTATTTGTTCAACAGTTTAGTGATTCGAACTTAGCAGAAGTTTGCAAATAAGAGGATTTCCAAGTAAATTCGTTATAATATTTTATCTTATTGGAAGGATTTTGCAATATTCTAATAAACTTCTTTTGAAGGTGTTTAAGTTTTCACAATTTTTAACATGATTAGGTAGTTCATTAAAACATTTCAGGCCTTTGTAAAATATATTTTGCTTTTCCATTTCTGGTTTGAGAAGAGGTAATCTAAAATTATTATTTTCCCTGATTATGTAAGAAAGGGTTTCATTCACATAACCAAGTTTTTCACTTAGGTAGGTTGGTAATTTACCATGCTTTATATAAAATACAAATTTCATACTATGGTAAAATATCAACTGTTTCATACTCAACCAGTTTAGTGCATCAAGCATACTCTTTATGGAAGTGTCGTACATCACTTTCAATATAAATCTTATAGCTTTGTTTTGCATAATTTGTAACCTGTCTACTTGTGTTTCATTGGCAATAAAGAATATTGTAGGGCAATATAAGAAGTGCGGTTCTATGATGGATCTATAAACTTTCAACTTATATTTCTTACTAATAAGTTTACACGATCTCTTCCAAAATCCAATTTGTTTGCCCATTTTGGCAACAATATAATCAATATGATCCGTAAACCTTTTATTGTCAATCAGGATCCCCAAGTACTTAAATATTTTGACATCCTCAATGCTCGTATTCATTATTTTTAGATCTAAATTAAGTGATTCTTTATTGGTCGTCCTAGATAAAACCATGAACTTAGTTTCCATTTAAAAAAAAACAGAATGAAAACCAAAACATATAGTAGAATACTATGATTAGCTTTATGGAAGGCTTTTGAAAAGTCGGTATACACGGTATCTACTTGGGCTCGATTAGTAAAAGCGTCGATGCAGTATTACGAAAAGACGTAGTTGATCTTCCCGACATGCAACCATGCTGATCTACAGAGATTAGATGATTTATTGAGAAAATAATTTTTTCTTTTACAATACATTCGAAAATTTTTGAGACAGTAGATAATTTAGATATCGGTCTGTAATTAACAATATTGTTTTTATTGCCAGTTTTGGGAGTGATAAGCGTAATTTTCCATGCATCAATTAACTCCCCTTGCGCGAGGGATTTATTAAAAAGCAGCCATAGAGGGTAGGTGATAGCAGAACTGTTTTTGAAAAGGAGAGACGACAAGCCATCAACATCAATCTGTGATGACAATTTTACTTGTTGAATCCCCCTTTCAACATCGTCTAAAGTGAGCTCGAGACCACAAAAATTTAGCATAGAATCAGCAGGAGGAAGCCGGTTATTACTCACGCCCGAGTCTGGGTCAAAATTTGAACTAAAAAAATCAGCGAAAAGATTCGCAGCATCTGATGAAGTCTGCTTGCTTATCATTGAAGAACACAACGGAGGGAATACTTGAACAGGATTTTATAGACTTAACATAACGCCAGAAAGCCTTGGGATTCAATTTTATATCTGCCTCAAAGTTACGCACATATTTCTTCTTCAAATCCTTGCTCAATTACTTAAACTCATTTAAGTACTGCAAATACTTTTCTTTATGAGAAGGCAAGTTTGATTTTTTAAATTTTTTATAAACTTGTTCCTTAAATTCTTAAGTTTTTTCAACTCCTTAATAAACCAAGGAATTTTATAAGCCCTTTTTTTGGCTCTCGGGATGTTGTCACTACAGATAGTGCTTAAGTTATTCTTAAATATATCAAAACAACCTGAGACTTCAACCCCAGTAAATAGCATATCGCAGTCAATAGAATCAATTGCCGTATTGACAACATCGACATCGTAATTTTTAAAGCAAAAGTTTGAAAAAGAGTCCTCACAATAAGTATTAAACTCATAAAACTCCAAATGAAGAACAAGCGGTACATGATGCAAACCAGGAGTAGACAAAGGGTCGAGGCACTCCTGGATAGACAAATTTATATCGCTTAAAAAGATAAGGTCTAAAATTCTATGAAAAGTATTATAAAAACTGTTGGCTTGACTAAGGTCACATTTTGAAAAATTTTCAATCAAGTATGTTTCAGCAAAAGTATTCTAATTTGCTAAGGTTGAAATCTCCGATTACGCAAACGTTTTCGTGATCAGATGCTAAGGCTACAATATTATCAACATGATATTTGTAAAGCAAATCCCCACTAGTTGGCGGTATGTAAGAAGCACAAATTAATAGTTTGGAAGATCCATGTACTGTAATGCACAGCTGATCAAAGAGAGTATCTTCATTGGGTAGTGGCATCAATGTTGAACGATATTTTCGCTGAACATCAATTAAGACGCCCCTCCTCTTGGGAGACCAGGTTTAGAAAAGTCACGATCTTTACGAAAAACGCAGTATAATTTCTCATCAAAAAACTCACCATCCAGGAAATTGTCATTTAACCACGACTCAACAAGAGCAAAGATGTCGTAATCCATGTGGGAACTCATAGTATGAAGATCGTAAGACTTCGTCCTGAGGCCTAATACATTTTGATAATAAATTTTAAGATCCTTAGGAGGAATAGTATGCGTCTCAGCACTAACTACGGCACTTGACGAGGTGTCCCGTCCTTGCGAAAAGACCGGAACGGCCGAATTTGGACAATTGTAGGCCAGATACTAGCATTAACTACTTTATTATAGTAGCAGTGCGGTACGCCAAGTTTAAAGTTGACTTTAATTAGTTCTTTTTTTTTGACAAGTGCATAACACACTGTATAAAAATGCACTAATGAGGGTAGGTGCACGGAGGGATAAGGGGAGGTAACACTTCACTTTCATAAATAAAATGCGCTAACGTTTTCGTTTGAAAATAAATGAATATAAACTTTATTACTTTTAATAATTTTGGATTTGAGATGTAACACTCTTGTATATATATTTATTTTTGATTTAGTTTTAGAGGCGTTTGTATAGTTAGGCTGATGGCGAATAACTAACTTAAAAGCGATCCATTGCATTCCATTGGACCGCTTGCTTCTTAACTTAAAGAGAGAGGAAACGGCAAGTATATGAATAGGTAAGTATGTATGCATTTCTTAAATATGCATATTTTATGCAAACGGTAACTTAATAAATTTATACAGGGTGAATGTAAAGTATGAGTATGAGTATGTAAAGACTTTATACAATGTAAATATTTCAAAAAGGTAAGTATTTTAATGTAGGTATTGTATATGTATATTAATATTTGTATCTGTATATATGTTGATGAAGGTCGTCTTTGATAACGACCATATCTCTTTCGCGAATATTTTGTTGGGGATGTTTCCATTTATATCTTTTATGCAAGGTTTGTAGGTACTCGCTCTTCCAAGGTGAGCTGAACTGGTGATGCAGAACCTTTAATCTTTGCCATTTCGTAGTAGGGGATACGTTTTCGGCATTCGGTTCGGGTAAGGAGGTTAAGGGGGCTCCTCGAAGAAAATGTCTAGGAGTTAGGGCTAATAAGTCGCTTGGATCCTGTGACATGGGAGAGAGGGCGAGAATTAAGCACTGCTTCGATTCGAATCAGGAGAATGGTGAATTCCTCAAATGTAAACCTTTGATTTCCAGCTACTTTTGTGAAATGGGTTTTGAAGCTTTTTACTGCGGCTTCACATAGGCCGCCCATGTGTGGGGCATACGGCGGTATGAATTTCCAAGAGAGGCCCTGTACCGCATACCTTTGTGCAATATCAACAGCTGCTTCTTTGAGGAATAGGGCTATCTCCCTCTGGATCGCTCGTTGTGCGCCAACAAACGTCATTCCGTTGTCAGACATTATTTTGTGGGGTAATCCGCGTCGCCATACGAAGCGGGTGAAGGCGGCTCTGAAGGCTTCAGTTGTCAAATTTGTGCATGATTCGAGGTGGACTGCTTTAGTGGAGAAGCAGACGAATACGCAAACGTACGCTTTCGTGTGAGAAGCTCGTCGTAAGAGGGACGTTTTCACCATAAATGGGCCAGCGAAATCAACTCCTGTTACGTGAAATGGCACTGAGTAAGTGGCACGTACGGGGGGTAGAAGGGCCATTATTTGTGAACGCATTTGTTGTTTGTATATCGTGCACGTCTTGCATTGGAATATGCATTTCTTTACTTTCTGCTTGATGCGGGGAATATAGTATTCCGCTTGTATCATGCGAATCATCAGTTGCACCTCAGCATGAAGCAATACTTTGTGGAGAAAGTCTAATAGCAGTGAGCAGAACTTGGAGTTATCTGGGATAATTATCGGGTATCGTTTCTCGCTGATGTCGGCATTAACTAAACGACCCTTAACTCGCAGGATGCCAGCGTTATCTAGCACGGGATTGAGGGTCAACAATGAACTTTTCTTGCTGATGTGGTTTGAGGCTTCTAATTGCGCGAATTCTGCTGGGAAATGATGGCGTTGCGTTAACATGATGAGTTTAATTTTTGCGAAATATAGTTCTTCTTGCGTGAAAACTAGGGAACTGGAAATTGGTTGTTTCTGGGTTTGGCGGATAAACCGGTACATGAAGGCCACAACTCTTAACGCGCGCGGATATGATGAGAATCGTTCCAGTATAACGGCATGATCGACAGCATGCCAGGCTTCGACGAGTTTCTTCTCCGGAGGGGTTGAGGTGGAAGGGACATATTTTGGCCAGAACGAGCTCGGTTTAGAGAGCCATTGGGGTCCATTCCACTATAGCGAGGAGTCAGCTAAGTCTTGCGGCTTGCATCCTCGGGTTCCTAAATCGGCGGGGTTGTCAGCACTGGGTACGTGGCGCCAAGATGCATTACTAACGTTCTGTAGAATCAGGGTGATTATATTTGCCACGTAGCTTTTCCATGTATGTGGGGGTTTTTCTAGCCAAGCCAACACGATGGCGGAGTCTGACCAGAGTGTCAGTTCGTGTGGTGGCAGATTTAATTGGGATTGAGTGTTTGCTACTAATTTTGATAACAGTACTGCGCCACAGAGTTCTAATCGTGGTAAGCTAATCGTCTGTAGAGGAGCGACTTTGGTTTTAGCCACGAAAAGCTGAGATGAGAAGGAGTTTTCATCATGTTGTACTCTGATATAGACGCATGCTGCATATGCTTTTTCTGAGGCATCTGAGAAACCGTGTATTTGGATGCATTTATTTGGGGCGAATTGCACCCATCGTGGAATACGTATATTGCTTATGGATGGGAGACCTTCCCGGAAAGTGTTCCACTTACGAACAGATGCGGGTTTGACCTGTTCATCCCAGTCGGTACCTTCTAACCATAGCTGTTGGAGGAGAATTTTGGCCTGGATCATTATTAGCGAAAGCCATCCTGCGGGATCAAACAGCTTAGCTACGGCCGAGAGTATTTGCCGTTTTGTGTGTGACGTAGAGTCCGGTATTGGGTCGTAAGAGTACGAAAAGGAGTCAGTTAGAGCATTCCATCTTATGCCCAGAGTTTTAGTGGAGCTGGTGTCATGGAATTTAAGAAATTCCGCATCTAAGATATCAGAATCGAATTGAGAATTTCTGCTCTGTTTGCAGTGATTTTTTTTCAGTGGAAAGCCAGCGATTTTAGAGCTTCGATAGTTTGATTCATGGAAGCGAGAGTGGACTGTATATTGTGCCCGCCTGAGAGGACGTCATCTACATAAGTTTCTCGAAGAATGATGTCTTTAGCGAGCGGGTGAGTTTCTTCGCAATCCTGAGCGAGTTGGTGGAGTGTACGGATTGCGAGATATGGAGCGCAGTTTACACCGAAAGTGACGGTTTTTAACTTAAAGTCTTGGAGTGGCTGGTGAGGAGCTTTCCGAAAGAGAATTCTCTGAAAGTCTTGATCCTCTTCCTTGACGAGAATATGGCGATACATTTTTTCGATATCGCCATTGAACACGAACTTGTAGAGGCGCCAATTGAGAATTACTGACGTCAAGTCGTTTTGGAGAATCGGGCCTGGGTATAAAACATCATTCAGAGAGTTTCCTGAGTGCGATGTCTTTGATGCATTAAATACGACGCGAACCTTTGTGGTTTTGCTGTCGGGTTTGAGAACAGCGTGATGAGGGAGGTAAAATGAGAAATATTTACCATTTTTGATTACTTCTGTGTTTGGAGCGGGCTGCATGTGGTCCATTTGGAGGTACTCTGTGAGGACTTCTGAGTACTTTTCACATAATTCGGACTTTTTTTCCAGACTCCTTTCTACACTGATGTATTGTTGCTGCGCTGCTGGGCGGGAGTGCCCTAGTGCCAATGAGTGGGGGAAATTGGGTTTAAAGGGATGTTTTACGACGTAACGTCCATCTTCTCTTCTTGTGGTTGTAGATGTGTACAGGGCCTCACAAAATTGGTCCTCCGGTGATCTGGATAGAGTTGTTTGGATCTCTTCCTATTCCCAGAACCGTTTGAGTAGAGTGCTGATGTCCGGTTCTGTTGATTCACTGGCTTGTGTAGAGTAGGTGGAGACTAGTTCCTTTACTAGTCCGTTGAGAACCTATCCAAATATTGTGTTTCGAGCTATAAGGGTTTCTTGCGGATTTCGTTGCAGACCAACGATCAGTATTTGGGGAATTATAGCGCTTCCTATAACCATGTCTATTTTTGAGGGATGGAGACAGTTAGGATCTGCGAGCTGGAGAGAGTGGAATGTCTCTAAGCTGACTTTTGAGAATTTCTTATTGGGAAGAAAATGAGTGAGTTGTGGGAGCAAAATTGCGTTGGTGCTAATCTCTTTGCTGAGGAGCAAAGAGTTTGCTTTATGCACCACTGTGCCTCCCATTCCTGAGATTTCATATCTTGCATTTTTTGTTGGGAGGCCTAACATTTTTTGGATTCGGGTTGCCAAAAATGTTTTCTGAGAGCCTTGGTCAATAAGTGCGCGAATTTTATGGTACTCCCCGGCGTGGTGAATGGGGACTAGTGCCGTTGGGAGTAGTGTTGTTTCACAGCTACTGGAGAAATGTGACGAGACCGTGTGGGTGGTTGAGTCCTGGTCTTTCTGCGCCGCTGCTTCAATCGCTGCTTGCCTTGATGTCGATGCTTGTTCATCATTTATTTGATATGGGATTGTGGTTTGGGCTAGTGTATTTTGGGGTCTGAGGCCTGTTGCACGAGATGCGTTCTGATGTTGTTGACAATGGAGGAGAGAGTGATGTCGTTTTTGGCAATAAACGCATGAAAACTTGCTCTGAAATTCACGCTTGAGATGTGAGTATGACAAACAATTCTCGCAATAATTGTTTTCTTTTACAAATTTGGGGCGGTCTGCTACCGTAAGCTCTTTGAATTTCACGCAAAACATCATTGAGTGGTTTGAGTTACACAGCTTGCAAGAGACTTGCTGTGGTTTTGAGTGATGATTATTAGAGTGAAAATTATTTGTTCTGTTTTTATTTGAGAACGTGGAGCTGTGGATTGAGTTTTGGTTTGTGGACCTGGGTGTGAAGTTTGGTAGAGGATTTCTAGGCTTACCTGGTCGGTAATTGTGGAGTCTCTCTACTACTTCGTATCTGGAAGTCAAAAATTTGTCCATATCTGACCACAGTGGCAACTCTTTCCGAGAAGTAAGAGATTGCTCCCATAGGGACAGGGTTTCACTGGGCAGCTTTGAGGAGCAAATATACACAAGAATGGGGTCCCAATTAGAGGTTGGGATACCTTGTGCTTCCAGGGTACACAAACAATTATTTATGGTGGTTTGCAGCTTTTGAATTTGCTCACCATTTTCTGAGAAAATTTGCTGAAGACTAAAGAGGGTCTTTCGTTGGTTATTATCAACCAATATTCTTCGGTTTTCGTACCGAGCTTTGAGGGCGTCCCATGCTAACTGAAAACTGTTGTCTGTGAGAGGGTATTGCTTCACTAACTGACCTGCTTGGCCTCTCGTTTTCTCTCTCAATCTAAAACGATGTTGCTACCCGAAACCTCAGAGCCCAAGCGCGCACTCTCAATAAGGTAGGCGAGATGGACCATGTTGAAAACCCCATGTGGTGAAATTTTCTCAGAGCCCTAGTGCTCACAATATACAGTCCACTCTCGCTTCCATGAATCAAACTATCGAAGCTCTAAAATCGCTGGCTTTCCACTGAAAAAAAATCACTGCAAACAGAGCAGAAATTCTCAATTCGATTCTGATATCTTAGATGCGGAATTTCTTAAATTCCATGACACCAGCTCCACTAAAACTCTGGGCATAAGATGGAATGCTCTAACTGACTCCTTTTCGTACTCTTACGACCCAATACCGGACTCTACGTCACACACAAAACGGCAAATACTCTCGGCCGTAGCTAAGCTGTTCGATCCCGCAGGATGGCTTTCGCTAATAATGATCCAGGCCAAAATTCTCCTCCAACAGCTATGGTTAGAAGGTACCGACTGGGATGAACAGGTCAAACCCGCATCTGTTCGTAAGTGGAACACTTTCCGGGAAAGTCTCCCATCCATAAGCAATATACGTATTCCACGATGGGTGCAATTCGCCCCAAATAAATGCATCCAAATACACGGTTTCTCAGATGCCTCAGAAAAAGCATATGCAGCATGCGTCTATATCAGAGTACAACATGATGAAAACTCCTTCTCACCTCAGCTTTTCGTGGCTAAAACCAAAGTCGCTCCTCTACAGACGATTAGCTTACCACGATTAGAACTCTGTGGCGCAGTACTGTTATCAAAATTAGTAGCAAACACTCAATCCCAATTAAATCTGCCACCACACGAACTGACACTCTGGTCAGACTCCGCCATCGTGTTGGCTTGGCTAGAAAAACCCCCACATTTTGGTGGTTAACCAAATATTTAAATATTTATTTTTTAAAAATATTATGTTATTTATTTGAAGTATAAAATATTATTTTTGTTTATTTTTGAGTTTTGATATTTTCCAACTAATTAGAATTTTCTTTTTTTTGAAGTTATTCAAAATTTTAAGTTAACACGAAAACTCAATTAAAATTATTTTAAAAATTAAAGTAAAGAGTACAAAGTAGTTAACACTATATTTACTCCCCCTCCAAGAAAATTTGAAACAAACAAATTATTAATTAATATTAAATGTAACCTTTTTTTGTTTTTTGTTGTTTAATGTATTTGTATTTAAATTAGTATTAATAAGTATGTTTGCTGGTTTAAGTAAATCAATTGAAATATTTTTAATAGTATTATTGTATTGAATTGTAAATGTTTTATGTTTCTTAGATATAACTTTAAAAGGTCCTTCATAAGGTGATTCTAAATTAGATTTACGAAGAACTTTAACAAAAACATACTCACAATTTTCTAATTGTTTAGGAACGAAAACATTTTCTTTGTTATGATGAAAAACTTTAGAACGAACAAGTGAAAAATATTCTCTTATTTTATGAAGAGCGTCATTAGAAAAATCATGTTCTTTATTACTATTTGAAATAATTAATTCACCAGGTATTCTAAGTGTTTGGCCATAAACAAGTTCAGCAGATGAACATTTTAAATCTTCTTTAATAGAAGTTCGTAAACCAAGTAGAATGAATGGTAAAATGTCAGACCAATGAACAGAGTCGTTTGATGCTATAATTGCTGCTTTTAAAGTTCGATGAAATCTCTCTATCATGCCATTTGCTTGGGGATGGTAAGGAGATGTATGAATTTTATGAGAACCTAAAAGTTTAGTTAATTCTGTAAAAAATTTTGAGGTGAATTGTGAACCTTGACCTACTGTAATATTTAATGGTATACCAAATCGTGGTATATAATTTTGAATAAAAGTTTTTACTATAGCATTTGTTGAAATATCTTTAAGCGGATAAGCTTCAGGCCAACGTGAAAATCTGTCAATAATTGTTAAAATATAACAATTTCCATTTGAAACTGGAAGAGGTCCAACAATATCCATATGAATATGTTCAAAACGGCCTGATGGTATTTGAATTTTTTGGATAGGAGATTTAGTATGTCTTGAAATTTTGGATTTTTGACAATTGATGCAAGATGAAGTCCAATCGTTAATCTCTTTACGCATGTTAGGCCAATAATATTTATTTTGAATTAATTTTCTAGTTGTTCTTATACTTGGATGAGATAATGAGTGAATTTTGTCAAATATAATTCTTCTCATAGAATGTGGAACATAAGGTCGAAAAGGTTGTAGAGAAACATCACACCATATATTTAAATTAATAACTGGAATATGAATTTCTTTTAAATTATTTTTAGAATTTTGATCAGAAATGGTTTTTTGTAAAAATGTATCAGTTTGCTGTTCTTTATATAAAGTTTCTAAATTTATATCTTGAGTTGAAATTGCATTTATTTCTGGAATACGGGAAAGTGTGTCGGCAACTATGTTATCTTTTCCACGTATATATTGAATATCATTTGTAAATTGAGCAATATATTCAAGATGACGTAGTTGACGAGGAGATCTATCTACTTTAGAATTTAGAACATGAATTAAAGGTTTATGATCAGTATAAATTGTAAAAGTTCTACCTTCAAGAAAATGTTTAAAATGTTTAATTGAATTATAAATTGCCAAAAGTTCACGATCAAATGTTGAATATTTAGTTTCTGTTGTAGTTAATTTTCTTGAAAAATAAGCTAAGGGTTCTAGTATATTATTGCTAGTTTGTTGAAGAACTGCTCCAATAGCAACATTTGATGCATCTACTGCTAATGATAAAGTACCATTTTTGTCGAAATGTGTAAGTAAAGTATTTTTAGCAAAAAGTTTTTTAACATTTTCGAAAGCTGTTGTGGTTTCATTTGTCCAATTTAATTGTTTAAGTTTGTTTTTAATTGCATGTGTTAACATTTCATGCAGAGGACTAAGTTCTGTTGCTAACATTTTAATATATCTGTGATAGTAATTTATCATACCTAAAAATTTTTGTAATTTATTTATAGAAATTGGTTTTTCAAAATTTGTTATGATTTCAATTCTATCTAAAGATGGTTTAATACCTTCGCCTGAAATTTCGTAACTTAAGAAATTTAATTTATTTACACCGAGAGTACATTTTGAAGGTTTAATATTTAAATTATATTCTTCAAGTCTTTTGAAAACTGATTTTAAATGATTTATATGTTGATCTTCATTATCACTGGCAATAAGAATGTCATCAATGTATGTAAATACAAAATCGAAATCAGAAAATACTTCATTAATAAAGCGTTGGAAAGTTTGAGCACTGTTTCGTAAACCGAAAGGCATTCTTACGAATTCAAACATTCCAAAAGGGGTAGTTATTGCAGTTTTATGAATGTCTTCTTCTGCCATTGGAATTTGGTGGTAAGCACGCACAAGATCAATTTTGGAAAAAAATTGTTTGTTTTTTAAATCAATTGTTAAATCGTGAATATGTGGTAAAGGATACCGATCTGGTGTAGTAATAAAATTAAGTCTTCGATAGTCTCCGCAAGGTCTCCAATCATTTGGTTCTTTTTTAGGAACGAGATGAAGTGGAGATGCAATAGGAGAATTTGAAGGTCTGCATATACCAGTTTTAACTAAAAATTCAAATTCAGTTTTAGCAATTTTAAGTTTGATTGGATCAAGACGTCTGGGTTTCGAAAATGGTAAAATACCTTTTGTTTCTATCCTGTGAACCGTATGGTGTTTAACTTTTTTAGTATAATCTGGTTCACAGGTAATAGACGGAAATTCATTAAGTAATTTTGAAAACTTATTTTCGACAATAGGAATTTTTAGTGAGAAAATATCAGAAAATCCAGAAGATCCAGTAACTTTAATTTTTGTAGTAGAATCCATTATTTCTTTATTTTTAATATTGACAATAATTCCGAATTTTTCTAAAAAGTTTGCTCCTAAAATTGGTGTATCAATACTCCACAAAAAAAAGAAGAAACTATGATTTTTAAAAATCAAGCAAATTTCTACAATTTTAAAAAATCTATAAAGATTTTTTAAAATAGCTTTTAACGAAATATTTTCCTAAATACCAATATTTCACATTGAAATGTAAATCATGTTAAAAACGCAACAATATACCTATTAACATGAGTCAATTAATGATAAATTCATATCCCAAATTATATAGCGTTAAACTATATTTTTATTAAAAATTTATTTCACAGTCAAATTATATATTTTCACATTTTAAAAATTCTAAAATATCTGATTTGAAAATTTTCATTTTGACATGGCATTAAAAGTAAAAAAACATAAAAATAATTTACAAAATTAAAGTATATTTCACAAAGTAGATAACCCTACATATACTCCCCCTCCAGTGAAACGAAAAATTAATTTTTTAAATGTTAATTTACAGTGTATATTGATTACTGTAAGAATTTTGTGTTGTAGTTTGAAAAATGTTTGAATTTTGTGTTGTAGATATATTGTATTTTTATTTTTAATTGTCAGAATTTTGAGAAATGTATTTTTCTGTTAATTGCGTTAAAAGTTTATGTTGGTATTGATATAAGTACCCAATCTTTTGATGATTCGATGTACTTGATAGTTTATTTTATTTTTTAATTTTCGGTAGTTGTTGTTATTGTTTACTAATTGTAATAACATTTTATGCATATTAATATTAGGTTGTGTTATTGCTATGTTGTTGAGACTAAAAATAACTTAATAGCTGTTTGTAAACTATTGTCAATTATAATTATGTTTTTGAAGAAATTAAAATGAGGTTGAATGATAGTAGATGGCAAGTTTGTGTGCACAATCATTCAAAAATTAAAAACTTGTATTATGCAGAATATATGTTCAATATATAATTGTACTCTGCATAATGTATGTCCAAGTTGTTGATAAGTAATGAAAAGTTAATTCCTTAATTCGTTTGATGGTGATATGAAATTGTCAATGATTCGTGTAATTTTAATGAGTTTAGTATTGAGTTTTTATATGATTTTAATTTCAATATGAAAGAATTGATATTTAGAAAATATGTCGATACAGATTATTTTAAGAATTTTTTAGAGATTTTTTAAAATTGTAAAAATTTGTTTGATTTTATTTTAAAAATCAAAGTTATTGCTCTGTTTTGTGTTATTTTCGAATTTAAAATGAAGATATTATTTAAATATGAATCTATTTGTATTGTGGAGTTTGTATGTCGTTGTTGTAAAATGATAATGATTGTGTATAAATATTTTTGAAAATAAACTGGAGAAGGAGTGCACATAATTAAAAATCTCTTAATGAAAATATTATTTAGGAAAACTAATTACATTTTTGAACATATTTAAAAATTTTATAAATAATTTGTATTAAAATATAAATTGAATACTTTGTTTGTAAATTTTGATAATTGATGTTTCATTTGAGTAGTTTGTTCATAATATTTAAATTCAAAATAGAAGGATCCTATGAAAAAGGTTTTAAGTATATCGTGATATCCTTAGTATCCACGTTTAATTTAAAAATAATTGTTTTTATATATATTTAATTTTAAAATACATTGTCCACCACAAATATTTTTAATTTTTTTAATATATGGACGTGTAAATATTATAACTGATCAAAGTTTTCTTTCGAACTATTTAAATTTGTTCATAAAATTTTTAAGTAATTTTTCTTTAAAAGTAATATAATGATCATTATTAGCTCAGAGCCGATATGTAAACGCTTAGATATTATAGAATTTAAATGACCATCTGAACGCCTTGTGGATCTCACTTCAGCATAATGGAGTGTCGCATACTCTGAACTTTCTAAACGCTTTGCCGAGCAAGTTAGTAGCAAGTCATCAACCATATAGAATTCTCCATTTTGATATACTATTAGATCTAGTGGTAGTTTAATATGTGTCTCATCCCCGGCTTTATTAATACATACAAAATTCACTAAATCGATCACTTATATTTGTTGGTAACGATGTAATGGACTTTTGTGAAAGAGCAACAAGTAGCGATTTGTATCTTCATCGGGAAATTGAAAGATCGAGTATTGATCATTGGTTTCTAAAAGTTCACCATTGTAGGTATCTTTTACGTCTTCAGGATAAAATGCGCTGCCAACATGTTTTAATTTTAAATATTGGACAGTAAGACAATTTGTTGGTAAAAGTTTTTTATCTCCGTTTTGGTTATCATCATCATGATGATGATCTTCAAAAAATGTCTTATCACTAGGGGTGAGTTGAATATATAATTAGAATCTTCCAGATTCTTCCGGATCGCCAAATTATATAGCGTTAAACTATATTTTTATTAAAAATTTATTTCACAGTCAAATTATATATTTTCACATTTTAAAAATTCTAAAATATCTGATTTGAAAATTTTCATTTTGACATGGCATTAAAAGTAAAAAAACATAAAAATAATTTACAAAATTAAAGTATATTTCACAAAGTAGATAACTCTACACACATACATGGAAAAACTACGTGGCAAATAGAATCACCGTGATTTTACAGAACGTTAGTAACGCATCTTGGCGCCACGTACCCAGTGCTGATAACGCCGCCGATTTAGGAACCCGAGGATGCAAGCCGCAAGACTTAGCTGACTCCTCGCTAAGGTGGAATTGACCCCAATGGCTCTCTAAACCGAGCTCGTTCTGGCCAAAATATGTCCCTTCCACCTCAACCCCTCCGGAGAAGAAACTCGTCGAAGCCTGACATGCTGTCGATCATGCCGATATATCCGCGCGCGTTAAGAGTTGTGGCCTGCATGTACCGGTTTATCCGCCAAACCCAGAAACAACCAATTTCCAGTTCCCTAGTTCTCACGCAAGAAGAACTATATTTCGCAAAAATTAAACTCATCATGTTAACGCAACGCCATCATTTCCCAGCAGAATTCGCGCAATTAGAAGCCTCAAACCACATCAGCAAGAAAAGTTCATTGTTGACCCTCAATCCCGTGCTAGATAACGCTGGCATCCGGCTGTTGTTGTTGTTGTTGTTGTAGCAATGCTCGCCCCACCTAATAGCCGCGACCGATCACAAATTGTCATCAATATCCTCTAACGGGAGTCCAAGGAAACTTGCCGTTTCAACAGGGGTGGACCATAAGGAAAGGGGTGTTAGAGGCGTTGGTTCCACATTACAATTAAAGAGATGGTTGGTGTCATGTGGGGACACATTGCAAGCGGGGCATACATTTTGTATGTCGGGGTTGATTCTGGATAGGTAAGAGTTTAACCTGTTACAGTATCCAGAACGAAGTTGAGCAAGAGTGACACGCGTTTCCCTGGGGAGTATGCGTTCCTCTTCCGGGAGTTCTGGATATTTTTCTTCAAGTACTGGATTCACCGGGCAATTCCCGACATAAAGGTCCGACGCCTGTCTATGGAGTTCACCAAGGACCTGCTTGTGTTTTTTCGTTTCATACGGCTGGGTTCTCAGGTGCCGTATTTCCTCAAAATGCTTACGGAGATGACTCCTTAGGCCCCTAGGCGGTGCTGGTTCGTCAATCAGATGCCTGTTGGGATGCCCAGGTTTCTGGGTATTCAACAGAAACTGTTTGGTCAGCATCTCATATTCTCGCCTCATTATGCAGATGGTGTTCTGGGGACATAAGAAGACAGCCCGTGGCGATTCTGAGAGCAGTATTTTGGCAGGCCTGTAGTTTCTTCCAGTGGGTGGTTTTTAGGCTTGGCGACCATATGGGTGACGCGTAGCACGTAATCGGCTGACTAATTGCTTTGTATGTGGTCAAGAGCGTTTCTTTATCTTTTCCCCAGGTACTGCCAGCAAGGGATTTGAGGATTTTATTACGGCTCTGAATTCTTGGAACAATTGCGGTTGCGTGCGCATCAAAATGTAGATCCTGATCAAACGTCACACCCAAGATTTTGGGATGTAGGACAGTCGGTAGCGTAGTGCCATCGACGTGGATGTTCAATATGGTCGACATTTGGGCGTCCATGTTGTAAATAAGGTCGCGGAAGATTTAGTCGGTGACAATGCCAGGTTTCGCGAGGCGAAAAAACTGGAGAGATCAGGGAGATAGCCGTTTATTTTATTGCATAGCTCATCGATCTCTGGGCCTGAGCCTGTGGCCATTATTGTGCAGTCATCGGCGTAGGAACCGATTGTGACTCCTTCCGGTGGTGAAGGTAGCTTAGATATGTAGAAATTAAACAAAAGTGGGGATAGGACACCACCCTGTAGCACCCCTTGTTTAATTCTCCTTTGTTTTGATGTTTCGTTTCTGAATTGCACCGATGCCTGCCGAACACCCAGATAATTTGCGGTCCACCTTTTCTTAAGACATGGGGGAAGGGTAGACCCTTCCAGGTCTTGCAGTAACGAGCCATGGTTGACCGTATCAAAAGCTTTTGATAGGTCTAGCGCTACGAGTACTGTTCTATGGTGGGGTATTGATTCAAAACGGAATTTATCTGGGTGCTAATGACATTTAGCGCGGAGGTAGTGCTATGGAGTGCTATGATGTGCTTGGAAATAAGGGAGCAAAATGGCTTCAAGCGTCTTTGCCACTGGCGATAGGAGAGATATCGGACGATATGACTCACCTACGTTAGCTGGTTTCCCAGGCTTTAGTAGCGGGACAACCTTGGCCATTTTCCATTTCTCGGGTATGACAAAGGTGGAAAGAGACAGGTTGAAGACATGCGCTAAATATTTGAAACCCTCTTTCCCTAGGTTTTTAAGCATCGGCATGGCTATGCCGTCTGGGCCCACTGCTTTGGATGGTTTAGCGCGACCAATGGCGTCCTCAACCTCTCTAGCGGTGATGGTGATTGGTGACGCGCTGAATTTGTGTTTATGTGCGTGTCTATTGGCTCTCCGTCTATCTTTGTCGACCGTAGGATGCATTATATATTGTCGGCAGAAAGCGCTCGCGCATTTTTTCGCATCCGACAGCACCTTATCGCCAAAGGCGGTGGAAACTTTGTCTTTGTGCTTAGTCGGATTCGATAAGGACTATACGGTGGACCAAAGTTTACCTACACCGGTAGGTGCTCTTCCCATTTCGCCCGCTTGTGTTCGTCCACAAGCAATCTGATGCGTTGGTTTATATCCCTTATTTGGGGGTCGCCTGGATCCAGCTGTCTTATAAGGTCGCGTTCCCTCGCTAAACTCGCGGCCTCCGCCGGGAAGTGGGGCCGGATTTCGGGAATTCTCCCGGCGGGAATGAAATGTACCGAGGCGGATTCAATGACCTTACGGAAGGTATGCTCCCTTGGCGGGCATAAGTCGGGATAGGGAGGGCAGCAAAGCTGCTGTCTGTTGCAGATTTATATTCTTCCCACTTTCCTTTTTTGAAGTTTATGAAAGTGCGTTTTTCGGTGACGATGAAGTCGGCGGTACGCTCGAACGAAATAAGTATGGGCAGGTGGTCGGATGCCAATGTTACCATCGGCTGCCAGTTGACGCAGTTTACGAGTTCTGCGCTCACGATTGAGATATCTGGCGAGCTATGACAGCTTCCTACCATACGTGTGGGGGCGTCTCCGTTTATTGTGCAGAACGTCGTTTCGTCTATTTGATCCGCCAACATCTCACCCCTACTGTCCGCCCGCAGGTTTGAATGCCATAGGTCGTGATGGGCATTGAAATCGCCTAAGATAATGCGATTGTTGCCGGTGAGTAAGGCCTCAATATTAGGGCGGTATCCACTGGGGCAACAGGTGACAGGAGGGATGTAGATGTTGATTATTTCTAGATTTGCATCGCCTCGCCGGACAGATAGGCCTTGACGTTCCAAGACATTGTCCCTGCGGTCGATGCCAGGATCAAATATATAATATTACACAGAGTGGTGTATAATAAACGCGAGGCCGCCTCCATTTCCGCTCTCGCGGTCTTTCCTGTGGACATTATAACCAGAGCAGGTCTGCAATGCAGATCTTGCTGTGAGTTTAGTCTCTTGAATCGCAGCAATGCGGATGTTGTGCCGCTTCATGAAATCGACTAACTCCGTAATCTTCCCAGTTAGTCCATTACAGTTTAACTGCAGAATTGTGAAGTGCATGAGGGGTGACGCTGCCACTCTAGGGGTAAGTGACGGGTGACTACGCCTAGGTTGTGGAAGGCCAGGACGCAATTGCTGTTGTGGCCTTGGGACTGGGCGCCCTTGGGCAAGCATTGGGGTACCCGGATGATTTGGGTTTGCGACCTGGCAACATGGCGCGATGAAACCCGTCGAGGGGTTGCCGTCGCGGAGAAAGTGGCACCACCCAAGGCAGGAGCTGCATTGAGCGGATGTCGCAAACCTATATATTCTGTGCTGGCAGACGGTGCAAACGGAGGCAGGGACTAAGAGTATGTTTCCTTGACCTGCACGATTTCTGCCAGAAAAGAGGGGGGAGAAGAAGACGGGGGCAGGGGCTGATGCTCAGCATTGCTACCAGCTCTACTACGAAGGTAGTAGTTATGAGTGGTATCAGCTGTTTGAGTTGTTGGCGCCGTGGGGCGCGAGCAGCAGCGGGTACTTGTTGTGGCTTGCTGAGCAGCGAAGCTGCTGGAAGGTAGTGGGGATACGCTTAGGCGTAGACTACGGGACGCCCTTGGGCGTGAGCAGCAAGGAGCCACAAAAGATTTATAAAAGTTACGTGGATGTCGGGTTTTGGGATCAAGCCCAGAACAACCTGTCCGATGCAACCATCCCTTGCATGATGACACACTGAACAGAGTATGACCGTCCTAAAAATATTCTTTTCTGGCAAATGCAGCAAAACCATTTCTCAGGACCGGGGTCAGGAGACGGACCCGGATTGGGTTCGATACCTTCCCGGAGTAAGAGAATATGTAGCAGTCCTGCTGCAAGGAGCTGCTGGGAGGATGACAATTTGTGAGAGGGACGAAACAAATTAAATGGGGTCACACTGAAATGACAGTCCTTGGTCGGGAAAAATCCCGAGTCGCTCCGGTACATAGAACCGACTGCCTTCGGCATCCGGCTCGAAGGACCATGTATAAAAATGCACTAATGAGGGTAGGTGCACGGAGGAATAAGGGAGGTAACACTTCACTTTCATAAATAAAACGCGCTAACGTTTTCGTTTGAAAATAAATGAATATAACCTTTATTACTTTTAATAATTTTGGATTTGAGATGTAACACTCTTGTATATGTATTTATTTTTGATTTAGTTTTAGAGGCGTTTGTATAGTTAGGCTGATGGCGAATAACTAACTTAAAAGCGGTCCATTGCATTCCATTGGACCGCTTGCTTCTTAACTTAAAGAGAGAGGAAACGGTAAGTATATGAATATGTAAGTATGTATGCATTTCTTAAATATGCATATTTTATGCAAACGGTAACTTAATAAATTTATACAGGGTGAATGTAAAGTATGAGTATGAGTATGTAAAGACTTTATACAATGTAAGTATTTCAAAAAGGTAAGTATTTTAATGTAGGTATTGTATATGTATATTAATATTTGTATCTGTATATATGTTGATCCGGGTACTTGATGGAAATTGATTCATGTCTTCAACACACACGACACATTTTTTGTCAATTTCAGCGTGCTTTGAAATATACGCTACATTTTCTGCACTGGTCACATTTGGAGAGAATGATGATAGATGTAGCCATGCCAATCTGGGGGCAACAAGTAATACTTGATTTTCACTAGATCCAATCACAAGTGGCTTACTTAAGGTTATTTGTGAACTATGCACAGATTTCCTATTGGGTACTTTTGAAACAGAAGATGTAGCCGAATTCACTACGTTAGCATTCTCTACCGTATTCAGTTGAGCGGATGGATCAGGAGAGATAGGCATAACTGAGGCAGCAGCAGAGGTAGTCGGATTCGACGTCAGTTTCACTTGTGACGAAGCAGGGGCCAAAAGCGAATGCGCATTACCAAGAGAGCCGGCCACAGTACCAAATATTTGCATATTATTGTTTAGAGCAGCGACGCCGACAGCGTTATTAGCAGCAGAATCGATTGCACTGCCAGCTGCAGACGGCGAAGGCAAACTCTGCGTATTTTTACCAACAGAAATGTCACTATCCACATTAATATGCTTCGGTCGATCAACATTGTTTGGTTTTTTTGAACCAACACTGGATTTTGATGTTTTCAAATTAGCACCAACATCAGCAGTATCACCATCAACAGCAGCAGTAGCTGGTTGAGGTGTGAAATTAGCATTTCCCGTTGAGACACTAGCAGAATTTTCACTGCCTTTAACCATCGAGTGAGTAACAATAGTTTTTTTTTTTTTGTTGTTATTTGCATTCACATTAGACAAACATCTCTCGCACACACTCAGACAATGATTTAAAAAAATCACATAAATTATTTAAGTTTGATAAATTTTCTTCAATTGACTCTTTACTTAATGAAAACCCCAAACACTGGGCAGCACAATTAGAGCAAATTGACATTATTTTGAAATTTATAGATATCAAGGTTTATTAAAATTTGCCTCTAAATGGAGAGCAAAAAACTCACGTCCGTTCACTACAAACAACAAACTCAACTTGTTTAAAAACATAATTTTTTCGGATTCAACCCTAGGGAACTACGCTTATCTGAAAGTAATTGATTGGCGCTTGGAAATACTCTTTCTGCAAGGGCACTACTAGCAGGAGTAGCAAATATTTTTCGGCTTAGCTGGAATAACAGAGGATATTTAAGTTTATTAAACTCCCACCACTTTAGAACGTCAAAATCGTTATGCATGACCTCGGAAATGTTTTCATATAGCATCAATTCTTGTTGTACGCGGTCATTACTGCTAGGTATGTTTTGAGGTTGGAGAAATCCGGAAAATATGCATTCTTTTTCGTTTGAAAGAGAATTGTGCTGACAGTTTACATTGCCTTCATTTATTAGCCTTTCAAACAAAGTTTTACAATGTTCTTTGACTTCATTTTTCTCAACACGAGCAAACTGGGACAGAGTTATTTTTGAGAGACTATAGCATGGAGTAAACTGTGTTCCATCTGGTTGGAGAAATGCTTTTAAGGGTTGTTGTCAATTGTGCATTGGCTCCAGATTTCTTGAAATACCTGACGACATGTGAGCATTTTTCTTTCATTTCGCTAATATCGGCTGACTCGTTAAGAGATTTTTCCACGATGTTGTGCAATAAATTACAAAATATGTGGTTGTGATGTTGGAAAGCGGCTTTCATGTTAGTTCCTCTATCCGTAACAATAATGGCTTTATCCAAGGAGCAATCAAATTCGTCCAGAGCTTCCCTCAATTTTTGCAGAATTCTTTGATCTATTGTGTTAAAGTTCTTAAAAAAACAATCAGGGCATTCAGCAGGGTATTGAAATAGGCAATTCTTATTGGTACAGGACTCGGAGTCCATGGCCTTAAAAGCAAGCAATTTTGTGACTAATTTTGCATTTGTAATAAAGTGCACCGTTAGTGATAAGTAGGAATGCTTTGAAAGAGTGTATATCCAAAAGTCCCAAGTGAGTCAAGAAATCCGCCACTTAGTTCCTTTAGTTCTGTTCTCATTTCATGGTAGGCAATTTTGTAGTGCTTGTCTGTGTTTCTGGATATAGTGGTAGGGTGTGGTAGTAATTTTTCGACGTCTACATTTGGCCCATACTTGGCTCCTATTGACAATATTAGCTCTGTGTATTCCTACAGGCCTTCATCCTCGACAATTTGAAACGATCGGCAATTGTAACATATCGGACAACGTCCTTTCTTGTTTCGTCATCAACATCTATTCGGGGCCTATTGTCAACTCGATCTGTAAAAGTTTTGTAACACATGTGTTTGACTAAATCCGATGTGCTCTTTTTAAGGCTTAAAACGCTACTGCAGTCTTTGCATGCTA
Organism: Eurosta solidaginis; assembly: GCF_040869045.1. NCBI lineage: Eukaryota > Metazoa > Arthropoda > Insecta > Diptera > Tephritidae > Eurosta > Eurosta solidaginis. The sequence continues at coordinate 119,923,097 of NC_090321.1, forward strand.
TTACTTTGTCCAAAATATCCCAAACTTTGCTCTTTCCGGCAGATAAAATGAGTTTATAGTCTCCCTTGACTATCTTTTTCTTTTATTTCGGCAAATTGGCGATTTCTTACGGATATCGGTGAATTGGCTGATTTTAATTGGTCCATGATACGTATGTATATGTATATATTTGTGCACTAAATATTAAAAGGCGGTTACCGTGGTGTGATGGTAGCGTGCTCCGCCTAGCACACCGTATGCCCTGGGTTCACACCCCGGGCAAAGCAACGTCAAAATTTTAGAAATAAGGTTGTTCAATTAGAAGAAAATTTTTCTAAGCGGGGTCGCCTCTCGGCAGTGTTCGGCAAGCGCTTCGAGTGTATTTCTGCCGTGAAAAGCTCTCAGTGAAAACTCATCTGCCTTGCAGATGCCGTTCGGAGTCGGCATAAAACATGTAGGTCCCGTCCGGCCAATTTGTAGGAAAAATCAAGAGGAACACGACGCAAATTGGAAGAGAAGCTCGGCCTTAGATCTCTTCGGAGGTTATCGCGCCTTACATTTAGTTTTTTTTTTTTTTATATTAAAAGGCTTCAGAAAATGTATTGTGGTTTAGTTGGTGATACTTCAATGTAGTTATTCCTTTGGTATGAGCTTTTTTCAGTTAATTTCTCTATTTATATAGTTATATTCCACAAATTATTTCAAAGCGTATGTACATGTATTCTTTATATACTGAAGTGCGTTTAATTATGTCAATAGTTAAAGAAATAGATAATGACATTTTTCTACAATAAAACATGTATATACATATGGTGATTAGCGGTGCACAACATACATGTTTCCTTGTTTTGGATCGCGGATTTGCATTGTCTTATGAAAATAGTTTTATGTATTTAGGCGTGTGTATTGAGAATGCCTACCACTGTTTTGTATCACGGATTTTCATTGTCTAACGAAAATAGTTTTATGTATGTATGTGTATTCATTTTAGGGAAATAACGTTTTACCAAATAATCAATGACCTTCAGCCTAGAATAATTTTATATTATATAATTATTTTATAATTTTGCAACCCAACACCCAAATTCAAGGCCAGTGATATTTCACTATATACACCTGTGGGAAACCAAGTTCATGATTAGTACCACGTAGTAATGGTTACGCAATAAGAATCATACCAACAGAGCCAGACAGTAGTGTCAGCAAATTATGTTGCACACGATTGTGAAATATTTGCACATGCCCTCAGTGCATGTCAACCGTGAGAAGCTAGGGCCTAGGTCAGCGTACCAAATACTGCACACCCCAAGGCAGCAGAGCAACAAGTCTATAAAAGGAAGCAGCGCGCATCAGAGTGGCAGTTGCATCGTGGACTACTAACCGCTTGTTCTATTTCAATAAATTACTGTAAATATAACTTTTCTGTGTTTCATTGCAGGGCAAGTTGACCCTTTAATTTTTTTATTGTTCAACGACTTTCAGTCCCTTAATGGCGCCTGAGCAGGGACCAATGGCATAAAGGGAGATTTTTTGCACATATCATCTGCAATGGTATGCGAAAGGAAATCCGGTTGTTTGGCGCGCCTCCTCAAGGGCGGAGTTGCCCTTACTTAACAAGCAACGCATCCACCATCGAAATAATCAAAGAGAATACAATTTTCCTGGACAATTTCGCTGGCACCATAAGTTCAGGTAAAACCACTACTAATCTTAACGGATCCTATATTCTCCAGGTAGACAATGAGACGGTAGTGATCAACAACCAGACATATTCAAGCATTACCACCTCAGGAGTTCAGGTGCTCCCACCAATCCTAACTAGTGTCACGAACCACACCATGGCTTTAAACCTCGATCTGGTACATGGAATGGCAATAGACAACTTGAAAATATTGAAACTCCTTAAGTCTGAGAAGAATTGGTTCATGCTATCCGAGGGATCAGGACTACTACTACTTATGATACTAATTTGGTTTATCTGGAGGAAACTCACAGCAAGGATCCACTTACCCGAAATAAAAATCGAGAACCGACTTAGTCGAAGGATCGAGAAACCCCTTCGCCATCTAATCTTCGGGACGCAGATATTTAAAGGAGGAGGAGTTAACACGCTGCGGTACCCAACATATTCTATTCCCACACTCTACCTGTACACGTTCCGCTGTATCAGCATAATTGCAGTCATACCATTTTGCAAACCAACACCCAAATTCAAGGCCAATGATATTTCACCATATACACCTGTGGGAAACCAAGTTCATGATTAGTACCACGTACTAGAGCCAGACAGTAGCGTCAGCAAATTATGTTTCACACGATTGTGAAATACTTGCACATGCCCTCAGTGCATGTTCTTTGATGGATCGGGCGCTTCGGGATATTCATACCTGGGCATCTAATGTCGTGTTGAAAGTCAATGCGGTGAAGACGGATATGGTCTTGTTTACAAAGAGGTACAAGGTCCCAAATTGGACCAGGCCTAAGTTAGAAGGGGTGACCTTGCAGGAGAAACCTTGCACAAAATATCTAGGAATCATCCTAGACATGCTGTCATGGAAGCTCAACGTGGAGGAGAGGGTGAAGAAGGCATCAACGGCACTTTACGCATGTAAAAGAATGCTGGGGTGCTGGGGTGTACGTAGGGCTTATCGCCCTCTCTTTCTCATTGAGTTTTTACAGCGATTGTAAGCCCTATTCTACACTGTTTGGTGGAAAGCCACACAAAAAACAACATACCTCAAAAAATTAGAGGGGGTATGCAGACTATTGATGCTTAGCATTACGGGAGCCCTGAAAACAACCCCGACGGCTGCACTGTATGCCATCTGCACATTCCACCTGTAGACATGGTAGCAAAGAAAATATCATTAACAACTGCAACCAGGTTCGGTGCTTCGAGGCAGCTTGAGCGCCGACCATCAATCACGAGACGAACAGACTACCTGATTCCCTATCTGCGCTTCGAGGGAGACCTTAAGGCCACAATAGAGGTGGACGGTTGGCGCAAAGGTGCGCAAATGGCGGACGAGGCGATATATGTGTACACAGATGGTTCCAAAGTAGTGGAAGGAGTAGGGTCTGCGGTATACTGTGCTAATCCGGAAATAAGCAGATTCTACAGGCTGCCGGATTACTGTAGCGTTTTCCAATCGGAAATATTAGCCGTAACCAAAGCAGTAGAAGCTCTGGAAGAGAATAGCTTAAGCTGCAACCGTGTCAACTTTTATATTGACAGTCAAGCAGCAATTAAGGAAATAATCTCGCATAGCGCAGCACCTAAATGCGTGTTAGAGTGTAAGCAGTCTCTGGAGAGAACCGCGGCAGGGAGAAGCATACATCTATATTGGGTCCCAGGGCATATGGGAATATATGGGAATGAAAAAGCGGACGAACTAGCTAAAAAGGGCGCATCCTTTGAAGCTTGCTTCGTAGATGTCCCAATTAGACTAGGCGAGATTAAGCGAAGGCGAGAGGTGCACATGATCGACCAAGCGGGAAAGGCGTGGGTTCAAGCGCGGGGCTGTAAAGTGTCGAAGATTATGTGTAGGTCTTACAACCTTTGACTAACAAAATTGCTTCTATCATTAAAACGAGAGGACTGTAGACTCATGACGGGTATTCTGGACAGCGATAGCAGATGTAGGAAGTGCGGGTTGGAGGAGGAAACGATCCATCACGTCCTGTGCTCGTGCCCTGCACTTGTCAGGCTAAGACTCCAGCTATTAGGAGTGATACAGCTAGCAGATCTAGAAGCAGCAAGTGGCTTAAGTCCTAGGAAGCTTTTAGTATTTGCCAAGAGGACGGTTTATTTTATAACATAGGTCCTGGTTTTTGATAGGGATTTTCAGTTTGGTCGTTAAAACAAACTTCTGGTAACACTACGGACTCAATCAGTCTATGTGAGGTCCTCATGGACCGGCTAGTTCAACCTCACCTAACCTAAGGGCGCGTTATGCAAATATCAAAAATTGTTTTGGTACTGTTTCAATACGCTTTATATGATTTTTACGGGGCACCAGGCGCATGAGTAATACTGAAGTATTGGACGGATCAACGATGTGTAAAGGATCTTAGTGAAGTGTGGACCATCGAGCACTTTAGCCCACATTTTAACAAGTCCTGGGTGTTCTCTGATTTGTTGGCAATAGATAAAATATGTTTGTTAAAACTCAGTATCGTATAAAATAGGACCACAAAAACAACTCCAATGTTCATATCGTTTCTTCGACAGATGTTACAGCGCTGTAAAAATCAATCAGCATAGAAGTAGAAATTACGAAGACAAACAAACACTGCGGTTGTTATAACAGCGACTCCTAAACGTTGCTGATGAAGGCACCTAGCATATACAATATATATACAACGACCTTTATGTTGAGTTAGGACTGAACTGGCTGGTCAATAAAGATCTCACATATACTGAATTTGGCCATAGTGATACCAGAATTTGTTTGGAGACCAAACGGAAGAACCCCAATCAGGTGCCAGGTCATATAGAATAACTTCGTCCTCTTGGCAAATGCTAGACGTTTTCAAGGACCTTGCTTAATTGATGCCTCGAGATTTGGGAACCCCGCCGTCCCTAATAAGTGAAGCCTTGACCTGGCGAGCGCAGGACACGAACACAGAAACAACCGTTTCTTCCTGCAGGCAGAACTTCCTACACCTGCTGTTACTGACGAGGCCTAACTTATAATCATGTGGCGCCTGAAGGGAGTATCAAATTATTATGCGCATAGGGGATTTGATCCACTTTGTGAATCATAATCTTAGAAATTTTCCTGCTTGATGGATCATATGTGTTTCCTATCTTCTTTTGATTTTACCCAAACGGATTGGGACGTCTATCGTCGCTTACGAGCTTTGGCAGCTGTCTCAATTTTTTTTTCTATTCTAATCAGAATATTTGTTTAATCAAGAAAAAAAATGATAATAATATTTTTAATTTTTGTATAATTGATCCCTTTCAAAGGTAGCTAAGCCATTATCATCAGTGCGCTCTCTGTTCTCTCTTCAAGTTGGGCGTATCAGAATCACATTTTGAGAAAGTAATTGATGCAAATATCTGGCCTGTGCATGTAACACTGCGGCCGTTCCATTTTTTCCGAGAAGTGGGTCGACTCAACAAGCTGTGTAGCAACATCTGCGAGTGTTGAAGTTCACTCTACCACTCAGCATTTACTATAAAAATGCTTTTGGGCTCAGAATCAAATCAAAGGATGTGTTTGACTTTATCTCCCAGATGAGCAATATCATTTTTTCACGTAGACCTGGCATAACGAAGATTTTTATGATACCGAATTTTCCAAATATTTATAATGTATATATTATTGATATTAGAGAAAATTACAAAATTTACATCGACGATGGTTACTAGGACATGTTTCCGAATTTCACTTCTTCATAAGCTAGCTTCTCGAGAACTGAGTATTGAAGTCGAAATCTCTAACATTCACACTTTATACACTCAGCCATATAATGCTTATAGAAAAGATAGGGTTATGATACAAAAAGGGTTCGGTAGCCTGGAGGTGGTGTGTTAATTGCTATCCAACGTAAATACCGTATCGCTTCTTTCATGTCATAATGAGGATTCGCTATTGGGCCAAGTGTGTGTATGCATCAGCGGCTAAACTGCACTTATTATATCAGTATCGTATATCCCGCCAGGTGTCTAAGACGGGAGTGCCCCTAAATCCCAAAAAAAATCCCCAAACACAGAATCCCCAGCTAAAAAAAATCCCAAATACATAATCCCCAAATTTAAAATCCCATAACCAAAATCCCCAACACAAAATCCCCGCACTTTTTTTTGGGGCTAAATCCCCAACCTCGAGACACAAAATCACAAAAATTTTAATTAAATCATAAAGTAAAGTTCTGGCGCGTATAAACATAATTACGCATTTATATATATGTAAGTATGATACAATATATAAGCATAGAGTAAAATGATGGGGAATAACCTAACAGTACACGTTCTATTAGCATTGTGTTTTCATATCCTCTTTCTGTTCTAACCATGTCAATGTTATATTGCGAATTTGACAACAACTTCTAATGTACATCAGTGGCACAGAGGCTTAGGTCTTCAACTACCGTGCAAAAGTTGTCGGTTCAATGCCAGATCACGGATTTAAGTTTTATTTTCTATTTATTTAATTTTGGTTCATAAATTTATTATTAAAAATACTGTGAAAAAATATAAAAAAATTTAAATGAAAAACCTAGATCTGGTAGTGAAGCGACGATGGGAAAATATCGCAAAATTAGCATAATATCATTAATATACCTACTGAATAGAAGGAAACTACGCAAGCAAACTGCAAAAGTTCTCAAAATAATTGAAAAAAGGAAAATTCAAAACATTACAGATCTCCATCGCCTAAATATCTTCTGGGAGAAAAAATTCCGTTAAAGTATAAGTTTTGTTTGTCCAATGAATTTCTATCGCCTTATTAACTGCAAAATGTATCGAATTAGTTACTTCTTGGCGATAGACGATAAAAGTATCAGAAAACTGCTGGCAGGGTTTTGTAATGTAATTTATACATAAAAATATATGTATGTACATATGTATTTATAATTTATAAAAACAAAAAAAAAAATGTTCCGGTGTTTATCTGCAATGAAATGAATTTTGAATTTTTCTGTTATGTAAATACTATATTAATTGTATTTATAAGTTATTGCGTTGCACTGTATTTTCTTTAATGTGCTCATTAAATATTTGTGAAATCATCAATATTGAAGTGTTAATTTGGAAATAGAATAAACATAACTATTCTTTTTCTGTGTGAAAATGGGGATTTCGTGTTGGGGATTTTGATTTGGGGATTTAGATTTTGGGGATAAAGAGGGTAACCCGTCTAAGACAGTACGAATAATACTGTGTATTTAATTTCTATGAAATCACAGTGCATTTATTGTATTTTAGGGAACTTCAACGTAGGAAATGTTGGCTGGTCGACAGCGGGCGAAGGTACTACTTTGTATCCCCACAATGTCAGTAGTTTAGCTGAAATTTATGTTGTTGACAATCTCCCTTTCTCTTGATGAGTGTTAATGAGTGCTTTGATGTTAATGAGTGCTTTGATCCCTTCAGGAGAAAAGTCAACCAAATTTGTTCAAGTATTATCCCTAGCGTAAACAAGAAATGCTATAAAATCCATTGGTATACCAAGAACTTAAAGAAGATTAAAAATTTAAGGAACACGTTTTTTTTTTAATTTAAACTTTCGAAATTAGGACTACATAGACAAAAATACTTATCGTATTACTCACTCCAGTTTAAAACGTTCAGTAAAAAAATACATAAAAAATACGTTGCTAAATTCGAACGTGATTTTAGCAAAACCCAACAAACATTAAGAGCGGTAATAAAAGCAGCGTTACTATCTACCGTCCCATTTCCAAACTGTCCTTTATATCAAAATTCTTTGAATTTATAGTTGAGATATTTTTTGCAGTAACGGCTTTGATAACACCTAATCAGCATGGTTTTATATCTGGTAGATCAACTGTTACTAATCTAGCAGTTTTTTCTGAATTCTGTATTTCTGCGTTTAATAGAAGAGCACACGTTGATACCATCTATACAGATTTTTCAAAAGCCTTTGACAAAGCCAACCACTCACTACTTATATCCAAATTGGGTGCCTGGGCTTCCATTCTAGTATATTATCTTGGGTGAAATCATACATGTCGGATCGAAGTTGTGTTGTTATGGTGGATGGCATCTGTTCTCGGCATTTCAATGCACGTCTCGTGTACCCCAAGGAAGTATTTTCGGACCCCTTTTATTTGTAATATTTATTAATGATATACGTCACTTCTTCAACTATTCTAACTTTTTACTCTATGCTGATGACTTAAGACTTCACATAAGTCACGAGCCAATCTGATTCTTTTCTTTTCACAGCCAACTTAAACTTCGCTTGCGTTCATTCGATTTCAAGCCCTTTTTTTTTGAACGAAGTTAACTTTAATGTTCCATGCCGTGTTTCGAGGCATTATAAATCTATAGTTTTGACAATGTAGAGTCAATTCCAACTAAACAAGCCTTTTCTGTATATTTAGGAATTCATGAGCTTAACACTGGCTTATAATAATTGAATATTCAATTATCATGTTTGTTTTTAAGAGAAACTGAAAAGAAAGAAACATTTACTGGCATATTGCTATGGTACCATTTCGTAATGTTATCAAAGGTTTCACTGAGATTCGAACCGCGAAACACACGGTGAACCTGCAGTAGCCTTAACCACTGGGCTATCCTGCTAGTATTTGCTTTCTTGCTTATTTAATTTTTACACTAACAACACAATTGAGACCTCTTGTCTCTGTACTAATTTCTGTGTTATGTGAAGATTACAGCACTCTTACTTACTTACTTACTTAATTGGCGCTTAACCGTCTAAACGGTTATGGCCGTCCAACAAGGCGCGCCAGTCGCTCCTTCGCTCCGCCAACCGGCGCCAATTGGTCACACCAAGGGAGTTTAAATCGTTTTCCACCTGGTCCTTCCAACGGAGTGGGGGCCGCCCTCTACCTCTGCTTCCATAGGCGGGTTCCGATAGAAACACTTTCTTGGCCGGAGCATCATCTTTCATTCGCATAACATGGCCTAGCCAGCGCAGCCGCTGCGTTTTAATTCGCTGGACTATGTTGATGTCTGCGTATAGCTCGTACAGCTCATCATTAAATCTTCTTCGGTACTCGCCATCGCCAACGCGTAGAGGTCCATAAATCTTTCGAAGAACTTTTCTCTCGAACACTCCCAAAGCCGCTTCATCTGCTGTTGTCATGGTCCATGCTTCTGCCCCATATAGCAGGACGGGTACGATAAGTGACTTGTAGAGTATGATTTTCGATCGCCGAGAGAGGACTTTACTTTTCAATTGCCTACCTAGTCCAAAGTAGCATTTATTGGCAAGATTGATTCTTCGCTGGATTTCAGTGCTGATGTTGTTGCAATGTTGATGACAAGAAAAGGACGTATTCCCTCAAAGTCACGAGAGAGTTTTATGGCTGTTTGCGCAACTGAAGCCCAATATAAACAAATGTATGGCGACAAAGTTAAGGCAAAATTATCTGTTTTTCTGTTTATATCTTTAATTGGAACCCTAGCTGAGTCACAATCATTTATGGTTGACTTCGACAACATTTCATATAAATTTTTTGATTTTGCTAAGGCTTTGGATATTTGTTTTAAAACATATAATGTTTTTAATATCGCCTACCCTGAACCATGCGCTGAAATGTGCGTTTTCAGTAATCGTCAATTTTATCAATTAGCTACTAAAGATAAGTCCAAACCAGGAGTAGATGCTCTACTCAATGAAATAAAAAAGTAAGTATGAACATACCTATGTATGTATGTGATATATAAGCATATCTTCACCATTATCATAAAAAACCCTACCTTGGAACTGTTTCTTCTGAACATATTTAGTGATTATAAAGCAAGCCGTTTACTAAAAACATGAGTAAGAGCTTTTATGTGCTGTGGTGAAGGTGGCTATGTTTTTCTTTATTGCTTTCCTTCCATGCTTCTAATAACTTGTGTTTTATTTGTAGTGGGGAAAGAAAAGAACATTCAGGTAGCTGGAGATCTGCCAAGTAGGAGCACGTCAAAGTTACCTAAATAAAACCTGTGTTATTATTCATACGACACGAAATACTTTTTACATTACAGGATACTGTTAATTTCTATTCAAGTTCTGTAGCTTAAGCATTAAATATGTAAATAAAATTATCATTTGAATTATCGATTGAATCAAAGCTGCTTTTTTTTTCTCACAGTGTAGAACCGCAGATTTTACGAAATTCGTAAGTAAATAGTACACATATATTCGTAAAATGTACTAATTTACATTTGTAAATAGTACGCATTATTTATTTAAATAGTACGCAAATATTCGTAAAATGTACTAATTTACATTTGTAAATTGTACGCATATATTCGTAAAATGTACTAATTTTGTATCATGTCACATTTTCGTAGTATGTACGAAAACGGGTTTGTAGAATTTACGAAATCTTTCGTGCCTCAAAACAACGAATAATTTCGTAATATGTACGCAAGTTTTCGTTATATTTACACAGATTTTATTTTGAGTGTAAGAATGATGGTCTTGTTGGTCAGCTAATCAAAAGGGGAATTGAAGTACCTGCATATCACTGCATAATCCACCAAGAAAACTTATGCGCTCAATGGAAGCATGCCACTAAAACTATGGATGTGGTAGTAAAAATTTAAAAAAATATAAGAGGTCGTAACGCACTTAAATAAATAAATGTAAGGCGCGATAACCTCCGAAGAGATCTAAGGCCGAGCTTCTCTTCCAATTTGCGTCGTGCTCCTCTTGATTTTCCCTACAAATTGGCCGGTCGATGTTTTAAGCCGACTCCGAACGGCATCTGCAAGGCAGATGTGTTTTCACTGAGAGCTTTTCATGGCAGAAATACACCCGGAGCGCTTGCCAAACACTGCCGAGGGGCGACCCCGCTTAGAAAAATTTTCTTCTAATTTAAAAACCTTATTTCTAAAATTTTGATGTTGCTTTGCCCGCGGTGCGAACCCAGGGCATACGGTGTGGTAGGCGGAGCATGCTACCATCACACCACGGTGGCCGCCGTAACGCACTTACACATAGAAAATTTAAGAATGCGAATGTCAATATGGTGATTTAGTAATGTTTACACAAGTAAGGTGGCTGAGCAGAGGAAAATGCTTAAAACGATTCTTTGAAATAAGAAATGTAATACTAGATTTCACTATATTAAGTTTAAAAGACACGGACTTAATAGAAGCTATATCTTCAGAAAATGTTAAACATTTTAAACCTATCGTTACAAGGAAAAAGTAAAACTATATTTGAGATGGCCGATTTTATAAGTAGCTTTATATATAAAATTGACATATTTTTGGCCAACCTACAAAAAGAAAAATTGTTCCACTTCCAAACGACTATAAGGTGTTTCAATTTTTTATTAAATAATTATTTTTTATTAAAACATAAAAACGAAAAAAACATAAAAAAAAAATTAAAAAAACGAGGTGCAAAGTAAGTTTCCTCCACGTGGTGCACCTTGGAAACGTTTGAAACCGGCTAAAAACTTACGTAAAATTATATGTATACACACATATGCATATTTACACACGTAAATAAGTTTGGAGCTTAAACACTCATGCATCTTTGAATATTGACACATAAATATGTTAGAATGGGAATACTTACATTCGACCGAATCATTAGGCAAGGCGCGCCAAGGCTACCCCCACCCTGCCTCTTATATATATATTTATTTGTTTACAAATTTTGTTATTTATCTACGTATATATATTTATGTAGGTTAGGTTAGTTTATGTTCAAGTGGCTGCCGTCCACATCGGAGCGGCACACTTAGGTCTTTATAGGCGCAATGTGAAACCACACGGATTTGTTCCTACTCTCCTCATAAAACCACTTCGTTGAGTTTGTGAAGCTAACTAAGCGTCGTGTATTGACCTCAGCTATATCAGTCAGATCTACGAGAAACATCATGCCCATAAAAAGTTGCCTTCTTCTACCGAGCGCTGTGCATTCACAGAGTAGATGCCTAACAGTTTCAGGCTCCTCTTCGTTGCCGCAGCTTTTACAATAATCATTAAATGGAGCGCCAATACTTTCCCCATGCGGTCCACTACAAACATGACCATTGAGAAGACCTACAACTAAGGAAAGATCCCTCTTACGGAGGTTGAGAAGCTCTCGCGATCTCTTCTCATTTCATTCCGGCCATGTGAGTTTTGCCGTGTGGCATCTATCATGATGCTTCCACCTGGCCCCCGCTTCCATCAGTAGAGCCTCCTTTATCTTGAGTTTGTAGGTGGAGAGCGGTATGCCCAACCTCTTCCAGGATGGCGAAAGTGGAAGATCCCATTACCTGGTATGCCCTTATGTCCCGGAACCCATACCATATGCAGAGTAAACTGTTCAGCCATCACGTTAAGTGATCTGCGACAGCCTACCACAGTTTCAGAATTAGTTATGACAAAGGCTTTCAGTGCTGCTTGACTGTCATATTTATGTAAATAAAAATATATATATTGCATAAATATGTTCCAACCATTCAAAAAGACGCCTTTTCTATATCGCAAAAACTGATGCTATCAGAAATTTGTAAAATGTGAATATTTTTGAAATAGGAGTAGGTAGGATTTCAAATCCGACGAATTTTCCAGCTATAATCATCACCAAATACAACCCCGCTTTCCTTTTTTTGTCGACATTTTCATGCAACCTATCGTTGCTTCATGCCCACCGTGGGTATTACCAACTCATTCTCTGTACAGGTCAAAGCATCTTGTTCAAGAGAGTTTCGGTCCCTAATTGACCCATTATTCTCTTTGAACGCAACGGTCCTTTTCCTGCCTCAACTAACAGGGAATCTTCCAACGTGCCAGATCAGTGCGATGACAAAGCAATCATTCCCAGATCTCCAGTTGGCAGATAAAAGATTCTTTGTCAATGAGCAAGTGGATCTAGTTCTCGGAGGGGACATTTACCCTCAAATCATCCTGAACGGATTGCAGAAGAATGTGCTTGCTATACTCTTAACACAAGAAATTGTTTTCGGCTGGATTCTGACAGGCCGTGCAGACGCTCAAGAGCAAATAAACCGAATCGTCTCTTATTACAGTGTAGCGCACGTATCTGCAAAATCAATAACTAAATTTAGTAAAGGGTATAAATACTCCGATATTTCATATTAACATTACAATCACCCTGTATACTATTTTAATCTCTATTCGGTATGTACACATGTAATGAGATAGGTACGTAAGTAATGAAGTACATAAGTGCATCAATATTTACATGCATAAATACCTATTTTTCAACTAATATTCGTTAGGTAAAATTACTGATCAATTTAGTTTTGTATAGGAATAAGTACTTTAGAAGAAAATAAGAATAAACTATAAAAACAGTTCGTTTTCAACCATCGCGCTAACAATTATTTTCAGACGGTTAAGGAAGACCCAAACTGCTGACCTCGCGTTTAATTATAACATTTCTGCCGAATTGTTTAACTTTTATAATGGCAAACAATAGGCCAAAGGAAGGTGAAGAGGCATCTGGCAGCCAGCCTTCCGTAACTGAAGCTCCACGAAATGAAGAACATATTCCCGTGCCTCAACGATTTTCTGGCGAAAACTTCCGTGTCGGTATCAAGCCACCTGTATTCTGCAAGGAACAGCCAGACCTCTACTTCATACAAATGGAATCACAGTTCGCTGTAGCAGGAATAACCATGGATCAAACGAGATATAACCACGTTATATCGTCGCTCGATGTCCAATACCTAATGGCAGTGGGTGACATTGTTCGCAGCCCTCCTGAAACAGGCAAGTATGACGCCTAATTCGGAATTCACCGACTCACGCAGGCTAGTGAAAGAAATGGAAATTGGTGACCTTAAACCGTCTCAGCTTTTAAAGCGCATGAAAGAGTTAGCGAATGGCAAGATAAACGACGACGTCTTAAAGTCTCTCTGGATCGAACGCCTTCCCGAATCGATTCGCTCTGTTATCACTATCGTTGACGGCGATTCAACACAAATGGCATTACAAGCTGACCGCATGATTGAGATGCAGAGTTTTCTATGCGTATCTGAAGTGCAAAGCAACACACAATCGTTGCCGTAGAGATTGACGCTCTACGAAAAGAAATCGCGGATCCAAAGTTTACCACATCTAATTATTAGCGCCGTCACGATCGAAGCAGGAGCCGCAGCACGAAAAGGCTTGCCAGCTAAACGCAGAAAAATACGCCATAGCAAAAAGGGAATTTGCAGTCCTAGCTGCAGCCAGTGGGCTCATCCGTTACACATAGCCCCAAAGAAATCAGCCGGTGATTGGCGCCTATGTGGCGATTATCGTCGCTTGAACGCTGTATCAAAACCAGATCGCTAACCAATCCCTTACATCCAAGATTTCTCAAGAGAATGTGCGGAAAACCATATTTTCTCTAATTGACTTAGAAAGAGCGTATAATCAGATCCCAATCGCTCCGGAAGATCGAGAAAAGACAGCAATCATCACACCGTTCGGTCTGTATGAATTCAATGTTGTTTTTGTTGTTGTAGCAATGTTTCGCCCCACCATATAGCTGCGACCGATCACAAATTGTCATCAATATCCTCCTACGGGAAAGGAAACTTGCTGTTTCGACAGGGGTGAACCATAATGAAAGGGCTGTTAGAGGCGTTGGTTCCACATTACAATTAAGAAATGGTTGGTGTCATGTGGGGACACATTGCCAGCGGGGTATACATTTTGTATGTCGGGGTTGATTCTGGATATATAAGAGTTTAACCTGTTACAGTATCCAGAACGAAGTTGAGCCAGAGTGACTCGCGTTTCCCTGGGGAGTATGCGTTCCTCTTCCGCAAGTTTTGGGTACTGTTCCCTGAGTACTGGATTCACAGGGCAATTCCCGACACAAAGGTCCGACGCCTGTTTGTGGAGTTCACCAAGGACCTGCTTGTGTTTTTTTTGCTTCATACGGCTGAGTTTACAGGTGCCGTATTTCCTCAAAATGCTTACGGAGATGACTCCTTAAGTGCCTAGGCGGTGCTGGTGCTAGCCGTTTATTCTGTTGCAAAGCTCATCGATCTGAATTCAATGTCATGACCTTAGGGTTGAGAAACGCTGGACAGACCATAAAACGCTACATGAACCAGATTTTTTTCGACCTAGATTTCGTTATCGTTTATGTAGACGACATTTGTATAGCCTCAGCAACTCACGAGCGCAAGGACCATTTACAAGCCGTTTTGCAGCGCTTACGTAAACTTGGTCTAAAATTAACGCATCAAAATGCGTCTTCGCACAAACGGAAGGCCGTCGCATAACAAAAGATGGTATCTCACCAACTGAGGAAAAAGTAAATGCCATATTAAATTTTCGAAAGCCGACAGTCGAACACGAATTACGCAGATTTATGGCTATGCTTAATTTTTATAGGCGCATGCTGGCCAACGCGGCGCACACTCACGACAAACTACAAGGACTTATAAAAGGGAATACGAAAAAAGATTCTTCACTACTCGTTTTGGATGACGAAGCCGATGAAGCTTTTGAAAATTGCAAAAAGGACTTGGCCGAAGCAGCGATATTGGCGCGTCGTTTACCAAACACGCGTCTGATACTTAACGTCTACGCAAGCAACTACTGTGTAGGTGGGGCTATGCATGAAATGGTTGACGGGAAACTCACGCCACTGGGGTTTTTTCAAAAAGTATGACCGACTCTCCAAAAAAGCAAAGCACTTACAACCGAGAGCTATTGGCGATGTACCTTTCGGTAACACACTTTCGCTCTCTGATCGAGGGAAGAAAATGTACTGTCCTAACCGACCACAAGCTACTGACCTTCGCTTTCGACCAAAACCCAGATAAAACAGCTCCTGTTCAAACGCACCAGCTAAACTACATTAGCTAGTTCCCCACAGACGTGCAGCATACTCGATTCCGCCTTCTTCTCTGGGTGGATCGCAAATTATGGAGTACCAAGAGCCATAACAACTGATCAGGGAAGGAAATTTGAGTCAAAGCTCTTCAAAGAACTATCACAGCTCACAGGGTCAAAGCATCTACGCACTACTGCATACCACCCGCAGGCCAATGCACTCGTCGAATGTAGGCATCGTACATTAAAAAGCGCAATAAAATGCCATACATCAGCCAACTGGATTAACAGTCTCCCTTTCGTTTTACTGGAACTCCGCAGAATCTTCAAAAACCACATGTTTGCATCGCCTGCAGAAATGCTATACGGGACGACATTGTCACTACCCGGAGAATGTTTCGATCAACCAAGTGAGGAGTACACCCAAAGCGATTTCGTAAGGGTATTACGTAAAATCATGGCCAAGCTCAGAGCTGTTCCCGCTTCAAATCATTCATCTCATACCGCGTTTGTGCAGAAAAACCTACATAGCTGAATTCATGTATTTGTGAGGGACCATAGCGCGCCCACCAATAAAGGCTCCGTTCGACGGCCCTTTCGAGGTAGTCAAACGCCAAGAAAAGTTCTATGATATTGAAGTGGGAAACAAGGTACTCAAAATAAGCATAGATCGTTTGAAGCCTGCATGTATCATAGACGACGAACACAAACTAACAGAAAATGCACAGGGCCAAGCTCAGCAACTTAAAACGATAACCAGCGAGCGAGACCAAGCAGCATATGAAACAACAGTAAAAACAAAAAGTGGACGAACAGTTCGCTTTCCGAAGAGGTTTTCCTAGAATATGCGAGACGGAGTCATTTGAGGGGGAGTGCATGTAGCGAACGTATCCGCACAATCAATAACTATACTTAGTAAAGGGAACAAATACTCCGATATTTCATATTAACATTACAATCACCCTGTATACTATTTTAATCTCTATTCGGTATGTACACATGTAATTACCAAGGCACCTAAGTAATGAAGTACATAAGTGCATCGATATTAACATGCATAAATACTTGTTTTTCAACTAACATAATTCCTTTAGGTAAAATTACTGTTAAATTTAGTTTTGTATAAGAATAAGTACTTTATGAAAACAGCTCGTTTTCAACCATCGCGCGAACAATTATTTTCAGACGGTTAAGGAAGACCCAAAACAGTGACGTATCATTTTATAAACAACTATCCGCCTTCTGGGAGCTCCAAGAACTCCCCAAAAACAAACATATAAATCCAGACGAATAATACTGCGAGGACTTGTATAGAAATACAACCACAAGGGATAATACAGGGAAATATACTGTCTCACTACCATTTAAACGGGATTTTCCATCAAACATATCTGTAGTATCATCTCTTAAAAGAGCCTGCTTTCAGTTCTTCCGGAACGAGACACGCCTCGCAAAAAATCCTACCCTACAAACGGAGTACAATCGAGTTGTGACCGAATACTAGGAATTAGGATATATGTGAAGGATCAACAGCAACGTGCCACCAAACTTCTCGGACCATTATTTTCTTCCTCATCACGCCGTCATCAAGGAAGAAAGTGCCTCCACTAAAGTTTGCATCGTATTTAACGCATCTAGTCCATCTGCAAACGGAGTAAGCCTGAACGACGTTCTTTATACGGGCCCCATCCTACAAGCGGACTTCACAATTCTCATCCTTCGCTGGAGACTATACAAATACGTTTTCAACAACAATATTGAGACAATTTACCGACAAATTATGGTACATCCGAAACGAACAAAATATCAGCGCTTAGTATTCCGTACTAGCCCTGAAAGCCCTATATGCCTTTATGAACTGAGGACTGTGACATTTGGGGTCAACTGCGCTCCCTACCTCACAATAAGGACACTCACAATTGGCGAAGGGCGTCGAAAACACCTTTCCAATTGCATCCACAATACTAAAAGAGTATATGTATGTGGTTGATATTCTTGCTGGTGGACACTGCATCCAATCAGCAATTTCTGACAGAGATCAAATATTTCAAGTATTGCAATCAGCCGGCTTTCCACTACGAAAGTGGAATTTGCAACCAAATTCTAGAAGATATTCCTAAACAACATCTACTCAACAAAGATTTCCTGGAATTCGAAGACGCAAGCTCAGTGAAGGCACTGGGAATAAGATGTAATGCACACAACGATGAGTTTTATTTCATCGCAAAAGAAAATCGTGACAATTTAACCAAAAGAGCGATCTTATCGGCAATCGCTAAGCTGTTCGACCCATTAGGATGGCTTGTAATCATGTAAAACATCTTGCTTGAAGGTACACAATGGGATGGAGATGTATGTATCACCAATTACTAAGGAACGTTGGAAAAATTTTATGGAAAAGTATCATGAAATCTATAAAATTCGGATACCGCGATGGACACACTTCTCCCCGCACAACAAGATGGAAATTCCCGTATTTTGTGACGCATCAGAGAAAGCGTATGCCGCGGCGGTATACCTACGAGTGGAAAACAACGACCAAGTTCTCATCAATTTGCTGTTGGCAAAAACAAAAGTAGCTCCGGTAAACACCATCTCGCTTCCCCGACTGGAATTATGCGGAGCCGTACTACTCTCCGAAATGATGGAAACAATTGTAACAAATCTCAACAATCAAGTGCAGATAGCAAGCATATCCGTCAAGAAATTAAAACTAAAAACGAAATTCCAGAAAAATAACCCATATCCCCTGCGGAAACATAGATCAAATATATAAATAAATTACAAAACTAAGTAACTACAAGCAAATTACCACGTACAAACATTCGGTAGTCGCAGGGAAAAATACAGACGTGTCAATGTTTTGAGGTAATGAAAAGCACTACAAAAACAAAATTGTAATTAATTTTGCACAAAGTAACTGATCACTTCTGCGATAATTTCTGGCTTTTCTAGCCCAAAAACTAGAAAGAACATTTATAGCGTTTCTTTTTCTGAAATAAATTGTTGCCTAAGTAAATGGTAAAGCCTTAATAGAGTTACTCCTACCCTAGAAAATTTTCAACATTTATAGTGCATACAAAGAACATTTCAACTCACCATATTCACTCATATTAACAGAGTATATGTGGAACTTAAGAGCGAATTGAGAGTTTCACAGTGTTGCACTGCCACACCGCCATTTTATACAGGGTAAAAGTGTAACGCTTTTGCGTTTCGAGCAGGCAACAATTTTCACAAAAGAACGAAATACCCCGTAAATGCGTTGCCTGTTTTTTAGAATAGAACAACAACCCTTGCGTGGCGTACAAAAAGCGTAACACTTTACCCAGAAAAGAAAACGCTATTAGATACACATTTTTAAAGCATCTTAGTACGGGACATAATTGACCTATGTATATTTTTCTGATTTTCAACTTCTTCCGTGAATGGCAAAACCTCAAGCCATGCTTTTTGGGGTGGGTCAATATTCTGGCGTGCAAGTAAGTGTGCACCACACGGATTTCACATTAAATTGCATAAAAAAACAAGAGGATATTAAAATGATTCATTTAATTCAAGTTATACAATTTTACAACTTTTCATTACTTACCATCATCATGTTTATTATGTAATGACATTTTTCTTCTTTCATTTGTCATTAATTGATTTTCTTTCACTTAACACTTCAATTCCGTCGTGTGGTGTTGCTATATCAGTAAAATAAATGAACATCATTTTCCATTATGCGTGTTTCTGAGCACACCAAAGGCTCCAATTTTTGTTATCAATGTTCGCAATTAGATCATTCATGAATCTTTTTGCAAAAAGAACTACGAATGGCAAATGAAATATGGCAATACGCGCCTACAATTAAAATTTACAATTAAAATTTATTTAGCAAGAGCTTTTGTCGAATACTACAAAAACTAGCCTAAAATGCGAAACTTTTCTTGGGTGGCAGGTATCTTGTGACAAAATTAGTCACAAAATAAAAATAAAACTACAAACTCTGGATCATATTCGAAATAAGAAATTTCCGATCGTAGCCCAAACTACAAGTTTTCGGCCTTAACACAGGAGGTTGAAAATAATTACGATTTAATTTTAATAAAAGTTAGTTTCCACTCATAATTACAATTCAGGAACCCGACAGTCGATGTATAGGGAAAATAAGACGCACTCGACGGAGCTTTTCGGAAGTGATCACTAACCAGTTGATCAACGATTTTGAGCCCTAGCCGCGGTCATCTCCTTTCTCCATTGAAAATATATTACTGCGCATACGGGAATTTCCCGGCCGTGGAAATGCCAGCCCCATAAAGGCGTATTAGAGGGTCAATATCATTTTACGAAATATCACAAAATCATTAAAGCGTTCGCCACCTAACCAAAATTTATTTTAACATAAATTTTTTTATTAAAATTAAAAGCAAAAATAACAAAATAAGTCCAATCTGGCACGAAGACCCGTCCTCTTCGTCTGGATATAACAATAAATCTCATAAAGTTAAAATCTGGAACGGGGACTTGGCCTCTTTGTCCAGATGGAAAATAATCTTAAATTCGTTCAAATCTGGAACGGAGACATGTCCTATTCATCCAGACTACGAAAAACTGGAAATCCAAACGAGGCTTATACTAATAAAGTGCGTTGAATTATAACCCGGTCTTGTTTTCAGCTTTAATATGTTGCTTCTTTTCTTCCTACAGCGGACGCTATAATTAATCAAGTACGGGCGCGATCAGGCAATACATTTTTTTTCAAACTAAACAAAAAATTATATCTAGTTTTTAAGTACTACATGTGCGTGACAGCTGAACCATGGAATTCCTCCCAAAGATGTAGCTTACCGCATTTCATAATTTATTTAGTTGCACATATGTATGTACATGCATACACACTTATATAGTCACTCACACATATAAGCAACATAACACGGGTAACTGAGTTTTCCATCGGATAACAAATATGGAAAACTTGGAAAACCCCCGCACGACCTCCGGTCAGACACAACGGAGATCATTTTCTTGCCTTCTGTTCTGTTAAAATCATGGAGAAAGAAAGTCGCTGCTGTTTTCCCGCCACATACCAAAGGTAAAAATATTGTACTAAGTTAATACAAAATAAACCAGGGACGGAAAATAATAATTTTTTTTTCAGAGTCGAAAAAGTCCTGGTCAAAAAATTGTCCTAGGTGAAAATGTTTGAGTTCACTCTAGCAATATCATGTCGAATCATGCATCCTTTTTATTTTTCGAACTTTTTCCATAAAAGACCACATATAAAAGTAAAATTCGTATTTTTATTTTTTGAGTCCGATAGAACTAGTTAAACTCGGACTTTTAAGAATAAAATTCCGGAAATAAAAGTTAAATCCGGACTTTTATTTTTTAAGGCCAATATAAAAGTCCGGCTTGATAACAAAGAAACGGCTTATCCGAAATAAAAAAATTGTTTTTTATTTTGGCCTTAAAAAATAAAAGTCCGGATTTAACTTTTATTTTTAAAAGTCCGAGTTTAACTAGTTCTATCGGACCCAGGTAATAAAAGTCCGAAAATAATTTTTATCTTGATCCAAATATATTAAAAGTCCAAAATTAATAGTTTTGCAAGGAATTATATTATAAAAGGAATAACAGTGTCCGCCACTGAAATAAACCAATTATTGTCGTATATTGGAACGATTTTCCACCAACCCTTGTCAAATTTGGTTTCGAGATCGAGACAAACCGGTTTCGCCGTTGTGCCATCATCAGTGTCGATTTTCGTTCTGATCTGTTGTTGTTGTTTGTCCTGTATTTATAGTTCGTAGGTACATGAGCAGGTATTGCCAAATTGATGCTTGTGTATAATTGGTTATGTGTATATGCTGTGTATTCATTCAGAAACAAGGGTGGTTTTTACTGATCGATTTGTGTAGCTGACTGAGGCAGGTAAAAGTCCGTAATTTTAATTGTTTGAGCTTCTTTGTGGGTTTGTTGTTTTGGTGCCTTAATCGTTTTGTGTTTATTTGTTGTTGTTTGTTTGTCTGTTGTACCTGTGTGATTACTTTCTTTCTGGTATACAAGTTTTAAAGGCTCGAATATTGTGTCAGAAATTGTGTTTATCTGTTCGTTTATTATTCTACCGTCTAATGTTTTCGTTGATATAAGGACAAAATAACCCCTCACATCAAATAACATAAAGTAGTCTATGTGCGTGGGGCCTAAGTTGCATCTGACAGGCGCGGGCAGTTGGCAACGCGCATGTCAAATTCAACTACGGCCCACGTAAACCAAATGAAAATAGATACACATAATTAATTGACACTTAAGAAGGACGGACGTATCCTTGTGATAAAGGTTGAGTGTTTTTAAATGGTTTTATTTAGGTTGACTTGACAGACTGGCTGGTTGGATGGCTGGCACGAATTTTGTTATTGAAATTTAAGTAACTTCACGATAAGCTACAAGCTTGAAACTTGGAATATAGTCCAGAACCCGATGACAATGTAATAATAAGAAAAGGTACTACTCATCACACTCCTCATCAATCTAGGGCGTTGATCAGATAATTAAATAAAAGCGTTGGACGCATAAATTTCTATTGATAGTTATATATAAGACCAACTGAATTTATATTGGAAGTTTCTGCAAGACGGAGATTTATTTCCATCGCAGTCTGACCACGTTTCCATTGTCGTACATTTCCGTCTTTGTGCATTGTGGGAGGTTGAGAAACATCAGCTCCTTATATACATCTAGCGGAAGGCAGGTAACCTAACAATTTTTGGATTGCGATTTGGCGAAGCCTCATACGTAACATGGCGGCCGTGACCGGTTCTTGACGGTGGTACAGCGGCGGTGATGTAACTTAACTAACTTAACAAAAAGAAATTGAAAACCAATTGGAAAACATGGTGTGAAAGTAGTGTGCTTGGTTCTGCAGTGACTGTTTAAAATTTTGGTTTGAAAAGTATTAATTTTTCTGGATTTGGTGAGAGCAGCGCAGAAAAACATTTTTTTTTTTTTGTAAACTAATGTCTGGAAATATGAATAATGGCGGTCATGCGCCATACGGATATAAAGATTATAGATCGAGAGATACTATAAATTATGTAACTAATATACATAATAACGGGCACGTAAAACCCCATGCCACTCAGTTAATGGCATTAGATACTGTACCACCGCCAGCAGCAGCGAACACCATTAGCGGTAGCATTAACATCAGCAGCATAGCAGTGTAGCGGCGGTAGCAGTGTAAAGGCAGTAGCAGCGTAGCAGCCAAAAGTATATATATGTATACTAGTTTTCCCCTACAGATAGTTTTTTTCTACACATACATATGTACATTTTTCTTTTCGTACAAATTTTTCGTAACCACGGTGCGTCCGTGCTATGTATATGCAATATATGTATAAGTATATAACAATTTATGAATTTTGGAGTAAAGCGGTGCGTTTGTATATTTTATAAAATTACAATTTTGAGCAGATGCGGCGCGTCGTATCTATAAAAATCCAATTACACATTTTGAATAAAAGTGGTGCGTCCGCCTCATGCACTTAGCATAAACTACAATAGTTTTCCAAATTAAATACAATATTCAATTTGCCATTTAATAAGTATCCTTGTCTATATATATAAAAATGAATGTCCGTTTGTGTGAGGCTTATAGAATCAAAAACTATTCGGTCGATTTTGTTCAAACTTTCACATAAGCTGCGTATACCTCACGCGGTAGTTTGCACATAGGTTTGGTTGCGATCGACGCACAGGGTCTCGAGATATAGGCCTAAACGTGGACCCGGGTACCCCTAGAATGTGTTTATAGAATATGAATATAAAATGAAAGCTGTTGCTGAGTGCTTTAGTAGAGGGTAATTTTCATACTCCTGGGTGACTAGGGTCTCGAGATATAGGCCAAAACGTCGACCTGGGTACCCCTGTAATATGTTAATAGAATATGGATATCAAATGAAAGCTGTTGATGAGTGCTTTAGTAGAGGGTCATTTTCATACGCCTGGGTGACTAGATTCTCGAGATATAGACCAAAACGTGGACCCGGGTACCCCTAGAATGTGTTTATAGAATATGGATACCAATGAAAGCTGTTGATGAGTGCTTTTGTAGAGTGTAATTTTCATACCCCTGGGTGACTAGGGTCTCGAGATATAGGCCAAAACGTGGACCCGGGTAGCCCTGGAATGTGTTTATAGAATATGGATAACAAATGAAAGCTGTTGATGAGTGCTTTAGTAGAGGGTAATTTTCGTACCCCTGGGTGACTAGGGTCTCGAGATATAAGCCAAAACTTGGGCCCTTGAGCGCCTAGACAGTGTTTTTACATTATGGGTATCAAATTGAAGCTGTTGATGAGAGCTTTAGGACAGGGTAGTTTTTAAACCTATTCGTGACTAGGGTCCCGAGATATAGGCCAAAACGTGGATCAGGTTAACACTAGGAAGTGTTTTTATATTATGAGTATCAAATTGAAGCTGTTGATGTGTGCTTTAGTACAGAGTAAGTTTTATGCCGCTGGGTGACTAGAGTCTAGAGACATAGGCAAAAACGTGGACCCGGATACACCTAGAATGTGTTTTTACATTATGGGTATCAAATTGAAGCTGTTGATATGTGCTTTAGTACTGAGTAAGTTTTACACCGCTGGGTGACTAGGGTCCCGAGATATAGGCCAAAACATGGACCCGGATACATCTAAAATATGTTTTTACATTATGGGTATCAAATTGAAGCTGTTGATGTGTGCTTTAGTATAGAGTAAGTTTTACACCGCTGGGTGACTAAGGTCTCGAGATATAGACCAAAACATGGACCCGGATATCCCTAGAATGTGTGGGTATTATGGATATCAAATGAAAGCTGTTGCTGAGAGTAATTTTCATTGTGATATTCGATTTAGCCGCATCAACCTGGCAAAACTGATAAATATGCATACGAAGCCGAAATAAAGACAAGAATTAATAATACCCACATACCTATCTGCATATGCCCTATTCGATTTTCCTGAAATTTAGTATATAAATTTGCCTATATTAGTATTTACGATACTTTTTTCCGGGAAGTAGACCAGAGACGGACTGGGACTTGAATTAGGACTAGGTCTGGGACTGAGACTGAGACTCTGAGTGGAACTGGTGTAGCATTATACGTCATACCCACTGTAAGGTACCATTATACCTCACAACGACTGTAACACACTTGCGGTATTACGCTGTATAAATTCCAAATATATTTTAGTAATAATCATATTACAATATTTTTCCCAACATAAATTATTGAACTAACCCAGACGATATGGAATGCCGAACATGAGACCTATATCCATTCACAGCTAATCAATTATACATATAAACATACAACCCATTGTAATTATACATACTAACATACAAGCCTCTTTTGGGAAAATATCGAAACACTCAAACTGATCTGCTGACGCTGCTAAATGTACAAAACTACATGTATGTAGTTATGCATACAAAAATACATGTATACAAAGACCGTATACAAACAGACATGTATGCATTCTCCATTCCCTATGTACTTATTTTTAGTTATTAGTATTTAGATATTTATTAATATATAGGTTAAGCAAATTAGTATAAAAGACAAGAATTTATTCAATAAAAAGAGGATTTAAGTCGCAACCTTTAACTTGCAACGTCTTCCTTTTCCTTCAAACTTTTCATGGCGATCCTGCCAGTTTAGATCAAATCAGCACAACTGCTTAAAACGATCTAACTGGAAAAGATCCTGCCAGTTCAATTTAAAAAAAAAAAAAAAAAAAAGTTGCTGATCAAGCAATAAAAAATTTTTCTAAGATCCAGCCAGTTATTAGAAATCCTGCAAATTTGGCAAGGAGCAAAGGGTAAACAACACAGTTATTAAAAATCCTGCAAAAATTGGTAACACAGAAGGAGCAAAAGGGAGCAAAGGAAATTATGATCAACAACCTAATAAAATGCATTAACAATCAACATACGAGAAGTTTCGACAACAATATGCACATCTTTTAAAACGGATAAACCTGAGCAATCTGATACAACTAACAGCATAAACTGGAGAGCGGACATAAAACAATAAAATCAGCACTGGCAGCGTAGATATGAAACATTGATAACCAGCAAAATACTAAATGGCAGCAACTTAGACTAAAGAAGGTATACAATTTATAACGTTAAGTATGTTTAAAAAAAAAAAAAAAATTAGAATCAATTGAGCGGCCTTACGGACGCTAAACCATTAGCAAAAACGAAAGTTTTTGCTTGGGATTTTTTTTTCTTTTAGTAGAAAATAAAATTAATTAAAAATTTTTTTTGAACAAACTTTCATTTCCTTTAAAATAGCAAAACTGTACTATTTAACAAAAAAAAAAAAAACACAATAAAAAATAAATATAAAAATTTACTCAGTTAAAATTTAAAAAATTAAAAATTTTATAGAAAAAAAGTAAATTGGAATATTTAGGACACTTCTTAAACCTCTAGAGAAATCCCATAGAACATTTTAATAAAATTTAAAAATTTAAACTACTCTGTCCATTACTATTAAAATGCAAAGAAACCCCTCAGATCTTCCTCTCTATTGGTGGGATGAAAATACCCGACACACTAGGGACCTACCCAAAGAACTAGAAGGTTTAAAGAAATTGTGGAAGATAATAGGTATGGAAAGGGAACCCACAATTGAGGACATTATAAACTCCACTACCAGGGTGGAAGAAATAATGCGAATGATGAGGAAAGTGTTTCCCAACAATGCCAAATGCTAAGTAGCATCTGAAAAAAAAAAAAAATCGTTTTCAACCTAAAAATTAGGAAAAAAGATTGAAGCCCAATGTGGCGTAGAGAAAAAAAAAATTTTTCCAACAAAATTTTTCTTAAACTTTTATGCCAACTAAATAAGGAAAAATAATAAATGGAATGCATAAAATAAAGAATACAATCAAAATTTTTTTTTATTTATTTCAACTCTCATAAAAGCAGAGGAAAATTTCAAAATGCCTTGGTGGACAAAAATAGCCCAAGTCATTATGGTAGCCATAGCTGGCTATGAAGTAGGAAAAGAAAGCTCTGAAACAAGAGATAACAAAATAGTCAAGTACGAGTCATCAACTAGGTAGATACAGAAAGTACTCCGAACATCCCGGATGTTTGGTTAGCAATTATAGGTTGTGTATTCATGCTATTGATCATCACAATAGCCATGATGCTCAAAAACTATATGAAGCACAAATTTAGGCAGGTAAAACCCGCCACAACTCGTAAACTGAGGAAGAGCGATAAATTCAAATAAATCTCAAATAATAAACCTAAAAATGTCACAATCGACAGTAAAGGCAACCCTGCCTAAAGCGAACAGCAAATCAAAAAAAAATTAGCATAATTCCTTTGATGGCTCCTGACAAAAATAGTCATGAAGCAATAGGAAATTTTAGGACAGTGGAAATAGGCAAAACTAAGAAACTTTTAAAACCAGCCCATAACAAAAAAAAAAAAAATGATGAAGAATAGTCACAAAGAGAACCTATAAAAATATAAGTGAAGCGCTATACAAATTTGCAATAAGACATGTCGCGCTCGTTTCCATCTTAGGATAGAAAAATGGTAGCGTAGGAAATACAAGAAACCTGATTGTAGATGATAAAATTGACTTAGGACAATTACTTATCAGGCTGTACACACGTTGTACAAATGCCGCCAATACAGGACTTGGTATTTATATGAAAAACACAGTTGTCCTCATGGACAAATTGGTGAAAAATGATTACTTACTCGAGTAGGCAAATTTAAAATAACAAAAGTAGTTACCCAAATTCTCTAAGATCAAACAATTGCACAAACCTAAAAAGGTTGTGAAAGTGACAAATCCCGGTATAAAAATAATTCTTCATAAAAGTCATGACGATTCTGTCTTGGTGGCCGCCGCAGAAATCGCATGACAAATAAGATCAAAGAAATAGCTGGAAAATATGAATCCATATAAAAAGAACATTAAAGATACGAAAAATTGTTTGCACCCACTGTACCTTCCACTTATCCATTAATAGAACTACTATCAATACATAGCTACCCCGCTCTTCCATCAGCAACCCCTCTATCATCTATGTAATTATTACAAATTTACCTTATTATGAATGAATAATATCAAAAAAAAAAGAAGAGAAATCTTTTCCTTAAATAATATGCGGAATTAGTTTGATAAAATAAAAAAAATACATTCATTTATTGCCTAGGTCTTATAAGGTCATATTTTTACATATGAAGAAAATAGCTCACTCTAACCCCAATAGATTAGAAAATATTAATAGCAAGGTTTCTTCTTCTTTAACTTTAGGTAGATAAATAATAAAAACTATTTCGATAGGAAAATGATTTGCATAAGTTAATAAGTAATGGTAGAATAAATAATGGTAGAAACTATAAAAATAATTTAGAAACTAATAAATAAATATTCCAATTCACTTGATTTGTAAGAACAACTAATAAACAAATATTCCAATTCACTTGATTTGTAAGAACATGACGATTTTTAAGAGAGTCGTCGCTCTTAAGGACCGGCTGTACAAAACAATTGTATAAAATTTTAATATAAACAATATAAATAAAATAAGTAAGATTTAAAAAATTTTCTACATCTAAAAATCTAGAATTTTGAAAAAAAATGGACTTATACAAAAAAAAAAAATATATATATATATACGTAAAAAGTAAACAATAATTATAACAATAAAAATAGCAAGGTCAACAGATCAAACGCAGAGGAAACAACCTCTTTCACTACAACAATAAAATATCAAAATCATTGAAAATATGACAAAGAGTCTCATACAATTGTTCACAAAACAATTGTATAAAACTCTTTTTCTAAGGCGGATGGTGTAGCATTATACGTCATACCCACTGTAAGGTACCATTATACCTCACAACGACTGTAACACACTTGCGGTATTACGCTGTATAAATTCCAAATATATTTTAGTAATAATCATATTACAATATTTTTCCCAACATAAATTATTGAACTAACCCAGACGATATGGAATGCCGAACATGAGACCTATATCCATTCACAGCTAATAAATTATACATATAAACATACAACCCATTGTAATTACACATACTAACATACAAGCCTCTTTTGGGAAAATACCGAAACACTCAAACTGATCTGCTGACGCTGCTAAATGTACAAAACTACATGTATGGAGTTATGCATACAAAAATACATGTATACAAAGACCGTATACAAACAGACATGTATGCATTCTCCATTCCCTATGTACTTATTTTTAGTTATTAGTATTTAGATATTTATTATTGTATAGGTTAAGCAAATTAGTATAAAAGACAAGAATTTATTCAATAAAAAGAGGATTTAAGTCGCAACCTTTAACTTGCAACGTCTTCTTATTCCTTCAAACTTTTCACTGGGACTGAGAATCGGAATGGGACTGGAACAAAATACATACCACCCTCTGGGACTGGCAGTAAGAGATGAAGAAGAATGAGAAAAACTAGAGAGAAGAGAAAAGAGAGAAGGAGAGGGAGACTGAGAAGGAGATAGAATGAGACGAAGATGTAGATAGATGAAGCGAAAAATACGGAGGGAGGAGTGAATACGAAGATTAGGAGAAAGTGTAGAGGGGGGAGGGCAGAGTTAGACGGAAAAAGCTTTTTAAAATGTATGCAGATAGACCAAATTTAGGGCAGAGCAACGTCTGCCGGGACTGCTAGACACTAATAATTCTCAGGTTAAATTAACTTTTCAGCAAATCTATCTCGGAGAAAAAGTTAATAAAATAAAAAGTTTCATTAATTAAAAGGTATATCGACATTTCAAATCAAGTAAATTCACATTTTGAAAATCGAGATAAGCCAAGTGCTGTGACTGAAAGTGTGTCAAAGTACAGAGAACAACCCATTAAATGTTTTTCAAAAATTAATTGCAATATAAAAGTATCCGAAGGTTTTCTCGAGTTAAAAGGAGGATTTCGAGGAAGAGTTCTCTGACGCACAGACACCTACAGCATACGCAGCTAATATTATTAAACAAAGTATTGTGTCTTATCTTGATGAGTTTGCTGGATTCGAAAATTTAGATCAAATAAATAACTTAGAAACAATTAGCGAAGAACAACCAACAATGGCAACTGCAGAGGAAAAGAAAACCTTCATTACTATGTGTGCCTCGATAATTAGGGAAAACTACAGCGGCGATCCTTTATAGACAAAATCATTTTAATAGAAGATTTAATGGAAGCAAATTTGACAAATACCTTCATTTCATTTATAAAATCTAAGCTTGAAGGAAAAGCGCGTGAGGCAATTCCAAGTGAAGTAACATCAATTCAACAAATAAAAGATTCGTTAAAAGGTAGAATAAAACCTGACAACTCGAAAGTTGTTGCAGGGAAAATTGCATGGTTAAAAGTTGTCAATAATAACCACTCGAAATTTGCCAAACTCGTAGAAGAACTATCCGATGCTTTAAAACAGAGCCGGCCACACAAATACTAAAACAATTGCATAAGTGTGTGTAAAAATTGAGTGACAACTCCTGCTAAAAGAAAATGTGGACTGTGAAGTTCTAAATTAAAAATGACTCTGGTTATTTGATTTCAAGCTAATCCTAACAATATTTACTTATATTCATATAACTAAGGACGCGGAGGTCGAGCTAGCCAGATAAAACTTTTTTATAAAAGAAGGTATGGTATTTCTTCAATGCAAAATTTACTTAAAAAAATCACTTTTTCATTAAGAAAGAACTATAAAACCAAGTAAATGTAAAGACAGAAATATATATTTTCAAAACATAAAGTTATTCAATAAAAAAAATTCAGAGGAACTTAATAATACTAACTAAAACGTATTAAAAGTCACTTTAACCTTGCAGCATATTGTTTTTATTATGTGCCCAAAAAGTAGCATGGACTTTTCCTTTTGCATTCACTGTTCATTTTAGTGAGTGACAAGCGAAAGCAAACGATCGTGATCGCACATCGTTAGTGTCTGTGTGAAAATACGAACCCAAATTGCACAATGTGCAACTTTTGGCCGGCTCTGCTTTAAAACATCTTTAGCTATAGAAGGAATGTCTCAGGGAAAAGCGCATGAGATGGCAGTCGTACAAACTGTCAATGTTTGTCGGCTTAATACTCGCTCAGACCTGGTCAAATCAATTTTTGCGTCAACTACGTTTACTGCCTCAAAAGACGTAGTTGCTAAAATGATCGTCGAACATAATAATCAAGTTAGTGAAAGGCAAGTGTTAGCGTTTCGATCGCGTTAAAGCAGGCAGAATAGTAGTTTCCGAGGTAGCTTCACAGGAAATCATTACAATAAGAATAACGTTTCACGATACAACAACAATTTCAGTAAAGGCAACAATAACAACTATAGGTACAATAACAACAATAATTATGGCTCGCGAGGTTATGGTAATTTTCGCAACAACAACAGACAAACAACCCGAAACAACAGTAACAATAACAACAACAACAATGGACGTTCAAATACTACGAATAACGCTAGCGTACGGACTTTAAACTCCGACGGCCCTCAGGAACGAACACTGGGGGACAAGGAGCTGAATTAAATAACATTTTCCAAAATAAATCAATTTACTGTCTAAATTTGAACTACTCAGATTTCATCGAACTGAATTGCAATGACTCTTTTAAAACATGCAATTTCCTAGTAGATACACAAGCTCATATTTCATTATTAAAATTTTCAAGGCGCTAACGTCATTATAGCTGTGAAGTTGCATTTTTTTTGCTGTGTTTATTTTGCGAGTTTTAAATTATAATACCTAAAGTAAGTTGTTTATTGGCAACCAAAGAAGGTCCTTAATGCAACACAAACGTCAAAATATTATTTAAATCGAGATAGCAATATATACAACTTGGAATGCATTTATCTTAATATTAGTAGTATTATAGCAAATAAAATCGAGCTGGAACGTCTTATTGAAATAAGAAGACCAAGTATTGTGTTATGTATGGAAACGTGTACAACAGAACATATCTTGGATTCTGAACTTAGTATTCCGACCTACAAATGCATTCGTTGTGACTCTCAAAGTAGGCATACTGGCGGTGTTGTCTATGTATATGTATGTGCATGAAAATATACAATTTAGCATAGTTTGTAATAAAGCTATCAACATGACTGTGTGGTGCATTATTGTAAAAATAAACAAATGCGCGTTAAAATGGAAAATCGGTGTACTATATCACTCACCAAGTAGCAGTGACTCCACCTTTATTACTTTCCTAAATGAAATCATCACTGAACAACTCAAGGAGAGTAAATAATAACATGGCGATATGAAACGTATATGGAAGTGTCTAAAAGACCTCGTCGAGCTTAATGATGTTAAAAAACATATCACTAAAATTGTAATTAACGGTGAATGCCTGGAAAATTAATATGATATGGCTAATGCCCTAAATAACTTTTTTATAAAAAGTATTGTTGAAATTAATGATAGCGGGCACCGTGGTGTGATGGTAGCGTGCCTACCACACCGGATGCCCTGGGTTCAAACCCCGGCCAAAGAAACATCAAAAATTTTAGAAATAAGGTTTTTCAATTAGAAGAAAATTTTTCTAAGCGGGGTCGCCCCTCGGCACTGTTTGGCAAGTGCTCCGGGTGTATTTCTGCCATGAAAAGCTCTCAGTGAAAACTCATGTGCCTTGCAGATGCCGTTCGGAGTCGGCATAAAATCATGTAGGTCCCGTCCGGCCAATTTGTAGGGAAAATCAAGAGGAGCACGACGCAAATTGGAAGAGAAGCTCGGCCTTAGATCTCTTCGGAGGTTATCGCGCCTTACATTTATTTTTTTATCGAAGAAATTGTAAATGGGGATGAAATAAGCGCAAATCACAGTAATCCATTTGAAACATTTAAATTTACTGACATTGTAGTGGACGATATTATTATTATCACAAAATCACTTAAAACCAAATATGGCGGCGACAAGCTTTTATCGGAGGATGTCTCTAAAGATGCCATGATATATACTGCTAATTTCTACAAAGATCTAATTAACGAGTCCTTAAACAGCGGTATTGTACCTAGTTACTGGAAAATTTAAACAATAATACCTGTGGAAAAAGTAAAAAATACAATGAAACCTGGGGAACTACGTTCAATTAACACGTTACTTACAGATGAAAAAATTATGGAGACAGTGGTGAAGAATCAACTTGTGGCATACTTAGAGAAGCACAATGTGATTATTCCAGAACAATCGGGATTCAGAAAGAGCCATTCTTGCGAAACAGCGTTGAATATGGTAATTGCAGATTGGAAAGAAGACATAGCGGACAAAAAATTTACGGTGTCTGTCTGCTTGGACTTAAAACGGGTTTTTGAAAATGTCGATAGATCTGAGTTATTGGACGTTATGTTTAAAATTGGTATCAGAGGAAAGGCATTGGAATGGTTCCGGAGTTATTTGGGTGACAGAAAACAGAGAACGATAATTGGAAAGGAGGTTTCATCAGTGGTGGATGTTAACATTGGTTTACCACAAGGCTCGGTCTTGGCGCCAATATTGTTTACATTGTATATCAATGATTTCAAAAGATGTTTAAAATATTGTAAAATACATCTATTTGCGGATGATGCATTGCTTATCATAAGTGAAAAATATGCAGAATGTGCCATGCTGAAAGTACAAGACGACCTGGACTCGCTATACAAATGGTTATGCCTTATAAAACTGAAATTTAATGTCGAAAAAACTAAGTTCATGATATTTTGTAAAAACACTAATATCATAGGTAACAGTAGCTTAAATAATATTACGCTGAAGGTAAAAAACATGGAAATCCAAAGAGTAGGAAAAATTAAGTATTTAGGAGTTTTGATTGATGATAATCTAAATTTTGGAGAGCATGTAACTTATCTGGAAAGGAAAATTGAACAGAAAATAGGGTCCATGTATAGAACATGTAAACACATCAGTCAAAGTCATAAAATAGTGGTTTATCGTTCAATTATTGAACCACACTTTATTTATTGTCCTACTATTCTGCTATTAAGTAATGATATAAGTTAACACGATGCGGCACCCAACACATTCCATTCGCAAACTCTACCTGTACGCGTGCCGCTGTATCAGCATAATTTCAGTCATACCATTTTGCAACCCAACACCCTAATTCAAGGCCAATGATATTTCACCATATACACCCGTGGGAAACCAAGTTCATGATTAGTACCACGTACTACGCAATAAGAACCATAGCAACAGGGCCAGACCGTAGCGTCAGCAAATTATGTTTCACACGATTGTGAAATACTTGCACATCAACAAGAATCATACCAACAGGGCCAGACAGTAGCGTCAGCAAATTATGTTTCACACGATCAACAAGAATCATACCAACAGGGCCAGACAGTAGCGTCAGCAAATAATGTTTCACACGATTGTGAAATACTTGCACATGCCCTCAGTGCATGTCAACCGTGAGAAGCTAGGGCCTAAGCCAGCGTACCAAATACTGCGCACCCCAAGGCAGCAGAGCAACAATTCTATATAAGGAATCAGCGCGCATCAAAGTGGCAGTTGCATCGTGGACTACTAACCCGCTTGTTCTATTTCAATAAATTACTGTAAATCTAACTTTTCTGTGTTTCATTTCAGGGCAAGTTGGCCCTTTAATTTTTTTATTGTTCAAGGACCTTCAGTCCTTTACTGGCGCCCGAGCAGGGACCAGTAGTGAAGTGAATTGGAGTGAAGTGCAAAAATTAGATAAATTAAAGCTATATTTAAAAAAAGAATTAAAAGCCAATGAGTGAAAGAAAAAATTAGCTAAATTAAAGCTATATTTAAAAAAAGGAATTAAAAGCCAATAAGTGAAATAAAATATTAGCTAAATAAAGGCTATAAATTAGAGTGAACAATTAAATGCTAATCCTGGTTACGTGAGTAATACTTCTTGTTGTTTCCATATTTCTTCTCTTTCGTCTTCCAGGATGGATTCACTCCAGGTTACAGTTACAAATTTGACAGGTGCCGTGAATGCACTTATGGACCAAATAAATGGCCTGGAGAGGCGTGTATCGTGCTTGGACACAATCCAAAGCAGAATCGCTTCGATATAGGTAAGCTGCTACTCCGGTGCGAGAAACGGTAGAAGCTCCAGTTCAACCCCGAGCTCCAGAAACTGAGGTGGAATTCAAGGATATCTCGATGCTTCCTGACTCCGTAAAAGAGTTACAAATTTTAATGGTAATCCAACGATGTTTGTGTCGTGGGTGCACGCTGTCGAAAGCATCCTTAAGGACTTCGAGCCAGTGAAGAATAAGCATATTTATCGGGCAATTTTACAACACGTTCGCCAAAAGATACGAGGGCCCGCCGATACTGCCCTCGTTTCCTATAGTATTTTTGACACTGACTGGGCCGCCATGAATGTCTATCACTTCATTATGCGGACAAGCGCGACATCTGCACCTTGGAGTGCCAACTCCACCAACTCCCTCAAAAGGATTCACGGCTTGATGACTTCTTCGGAGCCGTGAATCACCAATTTGCTCTAATAATTAATAAACTTAAAACTGAGAAATATTCTCCGGAGACAGTGCGGGTACTTATAGACACGTACAGGAACCGCGCGCAGGATGTGTTCATCCGCGGATTGAATGGCGATCTCTCAAAGATGCTCCTGGTTCAGCGTCCAAAGACTCTACCCGAGGCATATTCAAGGTGCCTCGAATTACAAAATACAAACTTAAGAAATTACACGGTGCATACTACGCGATTCAATAATCGCATCATCGCACCAATGAACACCATACCAGAACGCATGCATGGCCTAGAGCGCAACAAGGCACCTCCGCTACCACCTAGGACGACGTACCGTCCCCAGGAGCATCGATATCCCTTTGAAAAACGAGGTGGATACACCGTACCAAAACGAGATCCTCCAACAACCTCTCAGCCACCCGTCGAGAAAATGGACGTAGACGAATCTACCCAGTCCCGTAAGGTAAATTATATGAATAGACCGAATCCTTTTAAACGAGGTGCAAAGTCAGACAATCTTCCGCGGAAACAGCAAAGGCTGTTCAACATAGAAACAGAAAGCACCAACGACGAAGAGAATACCTACCTACAGAAGGCACAAGATGCACAGGAGGAGAATTTTTTATCCGACGGCCATCTAACGTACCTTACATAGAGTACGTACTCCCTGACGGCCGCATCCTAGATTTTCTCATCGACACCGGTGCCAATAAAAATTTCATCAGCCGAACGGTCGTAAAGCAAGATAATCCGGTCGAAAACCCTTTCTCCGTAAAATCAGCTGGCGGAAATATTCTCATAAAAGAAAAAATTAATTTAAAACTATTCGAAGACATAAGTAATGACTCTGAGACAACATTCTTTGTGCTCCCAGGATTGACGTCATTTGACGGGATCATAGGAGACGACACACTTAGGGATATAGGCGCTATAGTTGACAGGAAATCGAACATCCTGAAAGTAAACAAATACAAAATTCCGTTGAAAGCTCGCACATCTATGGAAGTGAATTATACGTTGTCTAAAGATCTCCCTCCTGAGACAGAAGGAAAATTGTGTAACCTCATTGATAGCGATCTTTTCTTACCCCTTAACGGGACGGAATTAGTAGACACTTGCGTACGAGCCGAAATTAAGACAACAACCCCCGAACCCATTTATAGCAAAAGCTATCCCTATCCTTCTTGTATGAGGGAAGAGGTCGACCGACAAGTGTACGAGTTGTTAGAAGAAGGAGTTATCCGACCATCCAAGAGCCCATATAACTCTCCTATTTGGGTGGTTCCTAAGAAACCTAAGCCCGATGGGGAGAAACAGTACCGAATGGTGATAGATTACAAAAGGCTTAACTCTGTAACGATCCCTGACACCTACCCTATTCCGGATATAAACGCCACCTTGTGTAGTCTTGGCAACTCTCGCTACTTCACAACTATTGATTTGACTTCTGGGTTCCATCAAATCCCCATGAAGGAATTCGACATACCAAAAACTGCTTTCTCAACGATGAACGGAGAGTATGAGTTTTTGAGATTACCTTTCGGCCTTAAGAACGCACCGGCCATTTTTCAACGCATGATCGACGACGTATTGAAACAATATATCGGCAAAATCTTCTATGTTTACATAGACGATATTATTGTGTTTGGTAAAGATGTTGATGATCATTTGAAGAATATCGAAATGGTATTTTCCCAATTGCTACGATCCAACCTTAAAGTGAATTTAGAAAAAACACATTTCCTGCAGACTGAGGTTGAATTTTTAGGGTACATCATCACTCCCGAAGGAGTTCGTCCCGATCCAAAAAAGGTGGAGGCCATGAACTCAATTTTGCCACCATGCAATTTGAAGGATCTAAAAAGTTTTTTGGGAATGACCTCCTACTATCAGAAGTTCATTCGGGATTATGCCAAAATAGCTAAGCCATTAACAAACCTAACGCGTTGGCAGAATGCACAAATAAAGGCCAGTGCATCTAGGGAGGTAGCAATACGACTTGACAGCGCTGCTTTGCAAGCTTTTACTGACCTGAAGCGTGTGCTGACCTCCGCCGATGTTCTGTCATTTCCTGATTTCGGTAAGCCTTTTAACCTAACAACTGACGCATCGAACTACGCAATTGGGGCAGTTCTATCACAGGGGGATATAGGTACGGATAAACCAATTGCATATATTTCTCGTTCCCTAAACCAGACTGAAGAAAACTACGCCACCAACGAAAAGGAGATGTTGGCCATTGTATGGGCATTAGACAATTTGCGATCGTATTTGTACGGTGCCAAAAAGATAAGGATATATACCGATCGTCAACCGTTAACCTTCTCCTTAAGCTGCCGTAATTATAATGCGAAATTAAAAAGGTGGAAGGCACGAATCGAGGAGTATAATTGCGAAATAATTTATAAGCCAGGGAAGGCTAATGTGGTTGCCGATGCTCTTTCACGTCTGAAGACCGAAGTAAACGCTTTAACGGATTCTGTGGTGGCTCAACCGTCAGGAAGCGAAATTGGAAACAATGATGAAGATGCTGCATCGGAAGCAACGATGCACTCCGCTGAACAAGATAATTCCGATTTGGTACCGCATGTAGAGGTACCCATAAACGTCTTTAGGAATCAGTTAATATTTAGGGTAGGTCAAGAATCTCGATGCCATGAGCAACCGCATCACGGTTACTGCAGATATTTTATTTCTTTACCAAACATCGATAGATCGACCCTCATTCCAATTCTTAAGGAATGCCTTAATCCTAATGTCACAAATGGCATAAAAATCCCTGAGGAATTCATCCAACTGTTGCAAAACGTGTATACGGATAATTTCCACAGGTACAAAATCAGGATAACTCAGCGCCTAGTGGAAGATGTAACTATCCCTGACAGAATTTTCAATATAATCAAGGAAGAGCATCGCAGAGCACACAGGAACCCGAAAGAAAATCGGGAACAGGTTTTAGAAAAATACTACTTCCCAGGTATGTCAAAACAAATTAGGGATTACGTTAAGCAGTGCGAAGTCTGTAAGCTTAACAAATATGACAGGCACTCGGCTAAGCCTCATCTCCAACCGACACCGATTCCCAGCCACCCATGTGAGATCATCCACATGGATATTTTTGAAATTGAAAAACAAAAGTTCCTTAGTTGTATAGACAAATTTTCGAAATTTGCCAAACTGTTCCCTATCAAGAATAAGTCGTCCATTTATATCCGAAATAAACTTACCGATGTTTTACATTATTTTTCCGTGCCAAAAACCTTGGTCATGGACAACGAGAGGGGATTCCTAACACCACTCGTTCTCAATTACATTAGGTCTCTCGGGATTGAAATCTACCAGACGCCTACACAACGGAGCGAGACCAATGGCCAGGTGGAAAGGCTACATTCAACCCTGATAGAAATTTATCGCTGTTTGTGTAAGGATCTTCCCAGAATGACTCCCAAGGAGAGGGTGGCGATTGTTGTAGATAGATACAACAATACTATCCACTCTATAACAAAAAGAAAACCGGTGGATGTATTCTTTAACAGAACGGCTAGAATAAACTATCAAGGCCTAAGAGACTTTAGGGACAAAACGCACGCAAATATCAAGGCTCTCTTATTCCACGAACAAGAGAGTAGAAATGCAAGGAAAAATATAACCCGCTCGCCCCCTCGGAACTTTAATAGTGGTGATAAATTATTCATCGCCAACAAACAAATAAAAGGGAAACAAAAGGCACTCTATAGAAAAGAAGCAGTTGCCGAAAACAGAAATGTTACCATTACCACGGAAAGTGGAAAAAAATTCCACAAAGTGGATGTAAAGAACGTATAAGATAACATTGGTCAAGAGGTTAATGAGAAGCTTAAGATCATTAGAATCCGGAGGTCCGGATGCGAGCGTTAATGCGCCTGTAACCGTTGAAGTTATAGCGGTTCAATTCTCTTTTTCTCACTGGTGTGGGATAACTGATTCGGAGGGGTTCAATTCCCCCAAAATGATCTTCTGCTTACTTGCGTGAAGTCATCCGTGCCATGAGTAGGTCGTTTGCAATTATAAACGCTTACGAATAAAAGGGATCAACGCGGACCTTCCATAGTCAAGTTAACACCTATATTCCTATGCAAATGAAAAAATATGCGTCACAAGATACAAATTGCAAAATAAATGCAAGTATAAGCTGCGAAAAAGGCGGCAAACATGCGTAAAAAGAAACGCCAAAATAAAAAAAATAATAATAATAAATAAAAAAAATAAAATAAAAAGGAAAAAAATAAAGAAAAAATATTATAAAAAAAAAGGGGAATGGAGATTCTCTCTCAAAAAAAGAAAAAAAAAAGAAAAAGAAAAAAATTCTTTTGCATGAAATTTACTAACAAATTAACAATTCTAGGCCATAGGCCTAAATATATCTCCCCCCCCCCCCCCCCTCGTAACATAATTTTCTTCGTTTACTACCACCCACATATGCTTGTGATTACTAATACACACAGGCATGTGTGAGTGGTAGTACGCATGTATCTTAGATTTTTACCGCTGTGAGCCCGCGGTATAGCAACTTTGTTGCCGGGAAACCCAACGAAGGAGCTGTATCTCGGGTTCATCGGCTCATGTCGCAAAGAGGCTCGTCCTCTTTTGATCCAGCAGCCAGCAAAGGAACACGTAATCGCCCGTTCACGTAAGTTGTCAAATTCATAAAATAATTTCCGAAAATATCTTTAACATTTTCATTTTCACAACATCTGTTAATAAATTTCCTTAACACTTGTTGTATTTATACATATTGAATAAAAAACACTGTGAATTCCCTTGTACTAATACGAAACCATTTTGGTGTTTTTATTTTCTTCCTTTTTTTCGCCTTAACCTAATCTTTAACAAATACGTGGGTGCGCGCCGTTGCCACCACGCATTTCTTCATGGTCCTGCGTCGCCGAAACTAAGAGAACCAGATATTTACAATACAGTCCACTCCACTCCTTTAGAGAACATCGAAGAAGCAGTAAAATCGTGATATAATCAAAGCGAAACTTCAGCATTAAGTCAAGGAAGCATAGAAAACAGTGGTGATAAAGTCAAGAAGCCCGCAATTATTATTCACACAGGAATACATTGTTAGCCACTTATCAGCAATTTGCACACAACAACTCTCTTGGTGATACCAGCAAGTTCATATTGGAAACGACAACATCAAAAAATTTGAATCAGTACTCCGGATAATCAATATAATGAAGGTACGTGGTTTTATAAACATACCGTGCTAGGTAGGGTTTTCCTTTTCACTTGTTAATAAAAATTTCAAAAATAAAATTATAAATCTGTGGAAAGTGTTTCCCATTACTAAAAACCGTGCAAGTGATTTTGTTGTGAAGTGAGATCTTATCTGTGCAAAATAGAAAAAAAGCGCTTAACGCAGTTATTTAAAGTTTGTGCATCACGCCTTGTGACTATCCGGAATAATCCCCCACCAGCGGTAAGATTTTCCGGACACAGCTCAAGGTAGCACAACACTGCTCTAAAAGGTTAACATAACCTCAACACCGCTTAGCGCCACCTTTCTAATTTCGCTTTTGCAAGATTTTCATTTTCAAAATATTCACCGAAATAAATTTTGATCTGTTAAGGTTATTAAATTAATCTAATTTGCGCGCACATTGAATTAAACAAATTTTTCCACATAAAAATCACTTGCGCCTATTTACACCGGCAGTACGTTTGCAATTTAGTTTGTTGCTTTATCACAAAGTGCACTTAGTTTCATACACACATATTGTCGTTGTTGTTTGGGTGGCCAATAGCCTTATTCCTTGCACAATTATTTGAAATATTGAAGAATTATTATTCTCATTTGCGGCAATACACAAATCAGTTTTTACTGATCTAATTTTGTGATACAAAAGTTCACAGTCCTTGGTTAAATTACCAAAAGTCCATAACAAGCGTTCATATATTTTTATCTTCACTGACACAATTTTTTCACTAGCCATTACTTATTGGCTTACACAATTTGTTAACACAGCTGCATTAGCACATTCCTTAACATTTACGTGGGTGCGCGCCGTTACCACCACGAAATTGTACTTATCCCACTTGGCACATAAGCCTTTGTACAGTCCTTTTCACGTTAGCCATAACTTATCGGCTTACACAATCAATTGGTAAATTTGTGCATACATAAGCATACACCAAATCCTTTCACTTGTCACATTATCACTTCCAGGTCTGTCCTTTGGCGACATTTTCACTCACTACTCTCTGCAAAGGCAATTTCTGTATAAACTTTTGGGTTTTTATTTTTATCCACAATGGAGACCTATACACGCCAAGCAGATGCAGTGACGGAGTATGAAAATGACTTCAACGACATGTCACCTTCACAACACAGTAAACACTCCCTAATATACCAAAGGGATGAGTTAAAAACTCTGTGGGAAGCTACGAAGGTGACATACGAAAAGCTCTTAGGTTCATCAGAGCTTGATTCAAAGGACTTATCGGCTATCAAGAAGAAGCATAAAATGTGCTATTTCAGCTTCCTAAAGTGTCAGGCGGCAATAGCTGAGCTTTTGGAAAATTTTGAAAAGAAAGATAAGAAAGTAGATGTCTCAGATAATATGGAATATCATGTGCGCCTGCCAGCATGTGATACGGATATTTTCAAAGGTGACTATATTTCATGGCCGTCTTTTAGGGACATGTTCACTGCCATATATATTAATAATAGTAAACTCCATGCAGTGCAAAAACTATACTATTTAAGGCAAAAAACTCAAGGGGAGGCCAAAGAGATAGTGGAACGGTGTTCCTTAACAACAGACGGTTTCGATACAGCGTGGAAAAATTTATGTGACCGATACGAAAACAAACGTATCTTGGTCAATGCCCAATTAGAAATTCTTTTTAGTTTAAAAGCAGTTGAGAGCGAATGCGGTAGCTCCATTAAAAAACTGCAACGTGAAATAAACAATTGTATCTCAGCGCTTCAATGTCACAAGATTGACATATCAAACTGGGATGCAATTCTAACGTATTTGTGCTCCACAAAACTGACAGAAACCACACTGGCTCTATGGG
This sequence comes from Eurosta solidaginis, assembly GCF_040869045.1. Lineage (NCBI taxonomy): Eukaryota > Metazoa > Arthropoda > Insecta > Diptera > Tephritidae > Eurosta > Eurosta solidaginis. The sequence continues at coordinate 119,965,129 of NC_090321.1, forward strand.
AACAAACCATAGAAAATAAAACAGAAATTTCAAAATGGGAAGATATGGATAAATTCTTATCCAGCAGATTCCAAACGTTGGAAACTGTCGTAGATATAAGAGGGGATACGGTTTCAAAACCCTCTAAGCCACATGCTTCTCGTTCCTCGGCAGATACATCGTCGAAACGATTAGGGTCCTACCAGGCAAGTGCAACAGTAGCCAAACCTACGTGTAAGATGTGCAAAAGTCCTGCACATCGAATTTCAAAGTGTGAAAAGTTCTTACGTTTAACGCCCAATAAACGGTTTGAACAAATTAAGAGCAGCCGTGGGTGCATAAACTGCCTTTCTGCTGGCCATTCGGTGACAAGGTGCACCAGCCAAATGAACTGTGCCACATGTCATTTAAGACATCATACGCTGCTTCATATTTCGAATCAGCCAAAACCAACAAATACTTCCGACACTATCGGAGCATCTCACGGGAAGCTCAAATACGACGCAATGCTGAAAGAGAAAACGCTCCGATTAATAATGTGAACTCATGTTTCGCAAACACAAATAAAGGGGTATTACTAGGGACAGCTCAGGTCAAGATTCATTTTAATGGTGTTGACTATTCGGCTAGAGCCCTAATAGACTCGGGATCTGAATGTTGATTCATTACCGAGAAACTAAAGCGCAGAATTAATCTGCTATCCAAACACCTGCATGCCCAAGTTTCGGGCATCAATAATACAATGTCTGCACAAGTAAAAGAAGCGTGCAACATACAACTGCGGTCACCAACCGACCCATTAATCGAGATCAATACGATCATGCTGGTTTTACCACAACTGACAGGGAATCTTCCAACTTGCCGAATAAATGCAATGACTAGGCAAGCATTCCCTGACTTAGTACTGGCTGACAAACGATTCTTTGTCAATGAGCCAGTCGATCTAATTCTGGGCGGAGACATATACCCCCAAATTATGTTAGGCGGCATTAGGAAAGATGTGCTAAACACATTAATAGCACAGGAAACGGTGTTCGGCTGGATTTTGACAGGCCGGACAGATGCGGTTGATACAAATAAAACCCTAGTTTCATATTTTAACGAGGTCACGTTAGACAAACAACTGACGGCTTTCTGGGAGATAGAGGAAATTCCAAAGAAGAGGAGCATCAGTAACGATGACACTTACTGCGAGGAGCTATACAAATCCACAACAGTTCGGAACAACGATGGCAAATACGTAGTCTCGTTACCCTTTAGGAAAGAGTTTAACTTAGGCCCCTCATTAAGAAGTGCGTGCTCTCAATTCTATCGCAACGAGACACGACTTGCGAAAAACCCAGTCCTTCAAACGGAATACAATAGAGTTGTATCCGAATATGAAACTTTAGGGCACATGAAACAAATAGGCAATATTTCGCCAGACCCAAATGACTGTTACTTCCTACCTCACCATGCTGTTATAAAGGAGGGAAGTACAACGACAAAAGTCAAAGTCGTATTTAATGCATCTTGTCCTACCACTAATGGCAAAAGTCTTAACGATGCCTTATATCCAGGTCCGATTCTTCAATCCGACCTGACAATCCTTATACTACGTTGGCGGCTGTTCAAATACGTATTTAACAGCGACATAGAGAAAATGTATCGCCAAATATGGGTCAATGAAGACCAAACAAAATATCAGCGAATCATATTTCGCAAATGCCCCAAAAACCCAATTAACATTTATGAATTGAAAACGGTAACCTTTGGGGTTAATTGTGCTCCGTATCTTGCGATTCGAACGCTGCACCAACTAGCTGATGACGTGGAGACATCGCATCCAATGGCAGCAGATATACTGCGAAATTGCATGTACGTTGATGACGTACTCGCCGGTGGAGACAACATCGAAATTGCAATCAAGGCAAGGGACGAAATATCATCGGCATTGCAATCGGCAGGTTTCCCATTGCGAAAATGGACGTCCAACTGCAAGAAAATTCTACAGGGTATACCGAAGCAACACCTATTAAGCGAGGATTTTCTTGAGTTTGAAGACACCAGCATGGTAAAAGCACTCGGTATCAGGTGGAACGCCCATTTCGACTACTTCTACTTCACAGCGAAACCCTTTGACAATAACCATGCCGTAACAAAAAGGTCAATACTTTCTGCGATCGCAAAACTTTTCGACCCTCTTGGCTGGCTGGCACCAGTCGTAATTGTAGCCAAAATAATAATGCAAAATATTTGGTTGGAAGGGACAGGCTGGGATGAAGATGTGTCTGAAACTACTCTACATCGGTGGCAATTATTCATGACTGACTACGAAAAGATCAACGATATACGCATACCGCGGTGGGTTCACTACACATTGAAGGACAATGTCGAAATACATGGATTCAGCGATGCCTCGGAAAAAGCATATGCCGCCACTGTTTTCCTGAGGGTACAAACAAAGGATCAAGTCTTCACCAACCTGTTGATGGCCAAAACGAGAGTAGCCCCGGTCAAAACCATATCATTGCCACGACTGGAACTCTGCGGCGCAGTCCTACTTGCAGAAATTATAGAGTCGGCCATAGAAAATATGCAACTTTCAAACATTAAAGTAACCCTTTGGACAGATTCGACTATAGTACTGGCATGGATCCGAAAACCACCATGTTCGTGGTCAACGTTCGTGGCACATCGAATAACTAAAATCATCGATAAAGTAGGAGACAAAGTATGGCGGCACGTAGACTCCGTAGAATCCTGCAGATTTGGCGAGCAGAGGCCTCTACGCTTCGGACCTAATCAACAATTCTTTGTGGTGGCAGGGACCTTCTTGGTTACAAGAAGACAACGAAAATTGGCCAACACAAGAAGAAGATTACAATACGAATATGGAGGAAAAGAGGGTGAAAGTTCATACAACTTTGGTGAAAAATAACTTTGATATTCTAGATAGGTTTTCCGATTTACCAAGGGCTTTGCGGGTTATATCCTATATTCTTCGGTTTTTCCAGAATACGCACCAAAAAACTAAAGCCTCCTTCAAAAGGGATTCTCATTCGATCGCTCCTGACGAAATAGAAAAAACAACGCGAAGATTGATAACAATATGCCAGAGGCAACATTATCAAGAAGAGTACGCAAACTTGAAGTCAGGAAATCTAATAAATGGGAAGAGTGAGATTTTACCCCTGAACCCATATATAGATGAAGAAGGCATCATTCGAACTGGGGGGCGGACTGGGGCATCGAAAGACATGTCCCATAATGAAAGTCATCCCATTATTCTTCCTTATACTTGCAGGTTATCCAGACTTATAGTCCAATCCTCTCATGAGACCACCCTGCATGGAGGGAACCAGCTGATGCTACGTCATATCCGCACTCAGTACTAGATCCCACGCGTTAAAGTCATGATAAGGTCGGTCATCCAGAACTGTAAAGTCTGCACTATTTACAGGAAGCGGACGCAAACGCAACTTATGGGGATCCTTCCGAAAGAGCGCACCACCTTTACTAGGGCCTTCACTAACACTGGGGTAGATTTCGCGGGACGATTCGATATAAAATCCTACCGAGGGAGGGGATGTCGAATTTCGAAAGGATACGTTTGCCTGTTTGTCTGCTTTTCGACGAAAGCCATCCATCTAGAAGCGACAAACGATCTTAGTAACGGGTCCTTCCTAGCTGCCTTCGCCAGATTCGTATCCAGACGAGGCTGTCCGAAAAACGTTTACTCCGACAATGGTACTAACTTTGTCGGAGCTTCTCGATCTTTACGATCCGAGTTTAAATCATTTCTGCGTGAAGCAAGGGACGGAACGTTGACTAAATATAGCCATCACATTATAGAATGGCATTTTATACCGCCAAGCGCTCCTCACATGGGAGGTTTGTGGGAAGCGGGGGTAAAAAGTTTTAAGACCCACTTTAAAAAGATCGCGTCCGATCATAAATATACTCTCGAAGAGTTTACAACCCTCTTATGTCGAATTGAGGCCTGCCTCAACTCGAGACCTCTAAGTCCCTCATCCAACGACCCTTCCGACCTGGAGCCGCTTACTCCAGGCCATTTTCTCGTAGGTGGGCATCTTTTAGCTCCACCTGAACTCGACTGTAGTGAAAACCCTGCCTCCATTGTAAACCGATGGCAAAAGATGAAAGCCCTTCATCAGACCTTTTGCAAAAGATGGAAATCGGAATATCTCACCGAGATCCAGAAAAGGTATAAATGGAAACATCCACAATCCAACTTAAAACCCGGGGACCTAGTCGTCATCAAGGAGGATAACCTACAACCGAACGAGTGGAAAATGGGGAGAGTCGTCAACACACATCCAGGTTCCGATAACCGTGTACGTGTTGTTGACGTCAATACAATTAAGGGTCAAATTAGCAGACCAATCGCGAAACTGGTACTACTTCCGCCCAACGACAATCAAAATGAACTTTAATAGTCCACATTCCTCCATCCCAAATAACCCAGCTCTCGTTCACCCCGAACGAGGCAAACAAACCAATAACCCAGCTCTCGTTCCCCAGAACGAGGCCAACAGAACCCTAACTCAGATATACTGTCTGCCACATAATACCTTTTCCAACGATTGCGTGGGTGCGCCGCTGCCACCACGCAATTGTTCAAAAATAGTTTAATATCGCAAGGAATACCGAAGAAATTTATTCATACCATTTCATTATATAAGGACACGGAATGTGAATTTCAATCGTTTGTAAGGAACATTTGACTGCTCTTCACAGTCTGTTTCAGATCATATTCGTGAACATATTTCCACCGTTTTGGTTAAAATTTATGAAGGATTTTCGGATACGATTATCATATGTTTCTTCACATCTCATACAAAATCAGGTCAGATTCAGAAAGCTGAATGAAAAATGGTTGAAAATTGTTGCCCACCCAAAGTAACCACATTTGGTTCGAATATGATTCCATAATATGCTTGGCAAACAATATTCAGTTTGCCATTGCATAAGTAATTTTAAATTGTTCCAAATTGATGGTCGGATTTTACTGTCCATGTAACAACTGACAATCAAAAATTAATTTTTTGCCGCATTTGCAACAAGGGATAATAAAAGGCTTTGCTTGATTAGGTACAACATCTACATATGAGTAGTTGCATGCAGTTTATTTGATTGCCCTAATGGTTAAGGAGGAAACGGCTGCTAACCATTTTTGTAAAAGCGTAATAATTTTTAGGGGGTGCTGACAGAGGTTCGCTTAATGAAGCGAGTGGCTTTGTACCTTTCATTTCAAAAAAATACCCAATTATGGGTGCATAAAGCGCAAGCGGTTTCCTTTATTTACAGGAGAAACTAATATCCGAAGTCAATATCCTTTTTTCTGGTGTGAGGGTTTTCAACATTGTGAATACATACAAGTGGCGAATGTTTGATAAAAAACGTTCACAACAGTAAACAACCTCGATCACCTCGTCAATCGCTGTTCGAGTACTTAAATCATTTGCTCAATAGACCTTTTCAACCATTTTGTAGACAACTGGTATATTGCATTAGTTGCATATTTTAACATGTTTGCATAATTATTCAATTAACTTGATTTTTGTAAAAATGAATGTTAATATTTAGTCTGATTTTCTGTATACACATTTAAAAGAAATGCTGAGTTAAAACATAAATGTTCAATTTATGGCACTTCAATTTATGGCAATGGAGGGATAGGAAGATTTTTCACTTGTATGTATTCCCAATGGTTTTCAATTTTTTGTTACATATACATACATTAATAAAACACTCACGATCTAATACCGAAATGGGCACCGCGCGTCAAAAGTTCGCCGGCACGGACATGGAAATTTGATGCCATACAGGGGTCCATTGACAAAGTACCTTTAACAAAATTTAATTGTAAAACATCACTGGAAATGTTTGATATATATTAATTTTCATATGTATACCGTTATCTGTTCCCTTTATGTTACGATGTCCATCGATGCCATCAACTAATGTTGTATCCTTGTCGTCGATTGAAATTAAGTTGCCAAAACGTGGTGAATCTTTGAAATTTGCAGTCATATAAGGGTATGTAAGAATGCAGGCAGCCATTAGACAAATAACAACCTGTAAAAGGGTAACATATTTCTGAGGAGTACGATTCAACGCCACAAAACATGAACCTAGTAATGCTAATGTGCCAGCTGCAAGTGTACTGCCCAGCTTAATGTAACGCAATGTGGAATAAGATATGTGTAAATTCCAGGCCAATTACTGCGAGCTGCTAGATGTACCAGAAAACTCGGTATTAGCAAATATAATGCAGTACGACAGCTTAAACAAAATTCAATACCATTGCCGACGACAAAGGAACAAAAGGTTGGAACCTTTAAGTCTAAGAAACGCCAACCTGTAGCAACAGCATCATCCATTTTATATGGATATTTTGCAAGTACATTTACACCAAATGAAACCAGTACAATCCAATCGGGAAAGCTGTGTGCTGATGAATACATGAATGCAAAAGGAGAAACAAATACAAATATGCATGAAACAATGGTTAACTCAGAGTGAGGTAACCAACCGCTTGGTATTAACGGCGATACTATTAAATTGCCACTGAAAAATATGGTTTAAGATTATTTTTTTAAAAAAAAGATATTTTCAGAAATATCAGCTGCGACCTTATGATCACCGTAGCTTAGAAATAGGCCAGACCATATACGAAAATCTATGAATTCGTGCTTGGTCTTGAGCATTTTACATGTCGAACAAATCATAATACCAAGACAAATGCAATAAAAGCCTATTGGCGGAAATATGGTCAGATTTTCACCTGATGCTAGCCAATAAAGAAATACTCGTATTACTAAAAATAAAATGCACAGATGTATGTATGTACTCATATATACTACATATATGCATCTAATAGCTAAGCTGTGTGTACTTTTTATATTTTCCAACCGATACATTTTACTGGATACCAGTTGCAGCAAATACTTGCTCAACATTTTTGAATACCTCATCGGCATTGGGACTTGCATCGATTTGTTTAACTTGTCCTAAGTGTTCAAAATGTTTAATTATTGGCGTTGAATCATTATTATATGTTTGTACACGTTTTTTTCAAGCTCTCCAAATTATCATCACTACGGCCAGAACCACTTTGACGACAAGCCAAGCAACGTTCTATACATATCTCTTCACTACAGTTAAAAAATAAGACAAATTTCAAATCTACTTTGTCACCCATTTGTTGCTTCCAACCATCGAGATTATCTTGATCGCGTGGAAAACCATCGATAAGGAACCGTTGCTTGCCTAAATTTTCCATTGCTTTTTCAAGCAGTGAGCATGTCACTGCGACAGGCACAATTTTACCATTACGTATATATTCTTCACTTAAACTACCATATTCAGATACTTCGCGTACACGCTCCTCATGAAGTAAATCACCAGCAGATAAATGTACAAATTGATAGCGTTCCACAATTTTGGAGCATTGCGTACCTTTCCCAGCACCGGGGCCACACAATACAAATATAATTTGAGGTTTCTGTTCTTCTGGCATTTTTTGTACTGCTTCTGACTTTTCTCCGCTTGTACTTTTTACTGACTGCACTTCCTGTTACTGGAGCGTAGAATTGATTTTTTGCGATATATGAACGTTTGTAATGGCTTCGATAGTCCATATGATGCAGCAAATTGTTGGTATGCAGGGGCTGCTTTTGTAGAGTTTAACTTACTTAGGCCACCAACACGAAATGCTGTGCTGAGCATGATCATCTGAACCTTAGATGACATGCGGACCTTTTAAATTGATGTTTTTTTGTTTTTGGCTTCTTGCGTTAATTCACGGCGGGACCATACAAGGTGGTAAGAAGGCAAATAACTGCTGTTTAAAAAGCGGCAGCTTGAGACGGCACCATCCTTCAATCCTAAAAGGCATATGCCACAGCACAGTGAAATAGGGAACGTAGTTTGCTAATTACTGCCTGCTAAATGGATATGGGACATCGGTAGACGGGGTTTGCCATGCTGAATTATTTAAAGAAACGGAAAGGACTTCACCGACATGGAATATGGTCTGATGATTCATTCAACAAATCGGATGCACAAATTAAAAATAACGACACAGCAGAAAACGAATCCACGCACAATAAGTTTGGTATTAAACGCAATTCATTAAAATCGACTTCCAGCTTTTGCGATGAAATACTCGCACAGAGTGAAATAGATGATGGCACCGTTGATGGCGTAGGTAGTTCCGGTGGCAGTTTGCGTGGCTACAGTTTGGTATCGGATGATGATATATTCCGATATACATCACGGCTGGCTATGCCACTTTCAGCAATAGTGTGCGATGCCAATTGTTTAAGTTGTTTTGTGCAATATCTTGATACAAGACAAGCACTTGCTCTGCTCAAATTTTGTCTTGATACAGAAAATTTTAAAACTGCAGTAGCAGCAAATTTGGAAAAGAAACAAACTGCTGAGCAAACGTCAGCTTATTTAAATGGTTGGACGCAGCAAGCTGAAGATAAAAACGAAACTACCACTCATTGTGATTTAACTTACGAGGTTGGAAGGCCAACTGTTGCAAATGCGACAAATGTTACGGATAGAGTACCTGAATTAAAGAATTATTATGATTTATCTATGCGTCAGCCGCTTACGGATGATGAAAAAAGTCAAATCTATGCTGAAACGAATACAAAAATTCATGAATGTAATGAAAGCCTTACTGGTGGTCCAATATTAGTGCTCAATCGTTATACCTGCAAATAAAAGAGAAAGAAAAATTAATTAATGAAAAAAAGACTACAACTTTTAGCCTCCATACTCACCACCGCGTGTTTTAAATCAATGATTTTTTTTCCATTCAGGAAATGAAAAAAAAAAAAAAAATTGTAACAAATGTCAAATGTCTACACTTTTCTTTGACAGTCAATGCACGGCAACACCGACATTAGGCCTCATGCGCAATCATCGCGCACACTACAGGCCGCACTACACGTCATGCACTACACGCCGCACTACACGTCACGCATTACATGCCGCACGACATATCGAGCACAACACTCCACACATGTCGCGTATTACATATCTCGACCAATCATTCATTTGGTCGAGATTTAAAATACTTAATTCCACGAATCTCAACATTATCGACAGTGCACGTCAAAAATAATGTTGAATGGTGGAAGTGCAACTCTGTAATACCTTTTCAGCCAGGTTTGGAACCGTTCCGTGTGGTGGCAGGCCAATTGTTGTGAAAACTAAGTTCACCACAAATCAAAAATAAATCTTTAGGACTACTTCGGCGACATCTACCGACATAAAATAAATTATAAAATCCCCACAAAAATTTGGTCACAAAACCTAATCACGCCCATGCAAATGTGACTAGGAATATAACCTATGACCGTAAAATGACCAGTCAAATGACGTGGAATGACTAAAGCACCAGCCACATCGCATGGATGCGTGCTAAAGCCGTTTTTTCTTCGTTTCCCTGCGCGCATAAGTATTTAATTATGGTCCTTTTTATTTAAATTAAATTTTTATTTCAATAAAATGTTTTTTTTGGATAATATGTTAGAGATAATTTTTTTTTGGTTACGCCACCCAAACAACATTCCGCCAACCTCAATTTGGGCATGATCAATGATATCAATATTCTTTCAGATCATGACCCGCTACCAAACTTTACTGGCCAAGTCAGAGGGAGGCGCAACGCGTTTCGACGTCGCTTGCCAGCTCTGCGGCAGGGACCATAGTCTCCGAATCTGTCCCGAATATCGGAAAAAATCTCCAGAAGAGAGGTTGCGGGCAGTGCTTCTATATAAGTACTGTCCGAACTGTCTGTCACCCTTCCACCGGGTAAACAAGTGTAGCAGCAAGTATCGCTGCAAGAGGTGCCAAGAGAAGCATCTCACCACGCTTCATTTAGATGAGCGTCGGCCGGTATGCGACGAGACAGCCACAAATGGCGACGACAATACGTCCGACGACGCGTTGTCAATCAACTTGTCGGGACCGGCTAAATCCTGGGCTCAGCAGGTGGAGGAGGAGGAGAGAGCAAAGGCGGAGGAAGAAAGAAGTAAAACGGAGACAACAAGACCGTCAACGGCCAACCATGGGATGCGCAGTTTCCGGCCGCTGTTACAGCATGAAAGAAGCGCGGCGAAAGCAAACAAACGTCGAAACGAACGAGACAACTAGCGGCACCGCGACATTGGACTCCAAGGAGGCCCGACCAAGTCGTCCAAACGCGGCAGACAGCAGCGGCGGGATAAATCAACGCCATACCATTCTGACGCCCAAAATATTCAAGCACTATCGCGTGGTACACCGGAAGGCTTCCGAACCGGCCGGCTGCTTCCAGCCACTCCAGCGCCCATAATGCGGTCTTTCGTGCCCATTGCGCAGACGGCCATCGTACGCGTCGAATCGCGTGGGCACCTACACTTGGTACGTGCGATCATTGATCCCTGCGCCGCCAGCAGCATAGTCGCTGCAGAGCTGGTACGCGATTTGCAGTTAGAGCGCCAAGGACCAGGGCAATGCACACTTATTCTGCGCGGCAAGTTCGGGTCAACGACTCATGTCACTACCCAAGCCGCCGTGGCCAACGGCCACTATCGGTTGAGTCCGCCATCCAATGTGGATCCAAAGGTTGCCGTTCCATTCGAATTTATGCGGCTTGCAGATCCGCAGTTCTATCGCTCATCGCCAGTTCGTCTTACACTCGGCGCTGATCTATACGCCGAACTGATGGTGAGCGGAACGCCAGCAACAACAGTTGGCGGTCTCCTGACCCAACCAACCGTATTCGGGCTGGCAGTCTCAGGAGCCTGCCAAAAATAGGAGTTGTTTCATAAAAATAAGTAATTACAGCACGGGATTTAAAACCACGTACGTGTATTTAATAATATCTTTTCTTTTTCCACAGGAGAGCGAAACGTGAGGTCAACCATCTGGCGTGCAGTGCTTGCAGTCCGCATCTGCACTGCCTTCTTTCATTAGCGCCTTACTGGACGTGCGATCGCGTGGCATCCCTTTTTTTTAATGTTTTCTTTGTTGCTTACGGCAAGGGGGCCGGTATGTTTAGGCCATAGGCCTAAATATATCTCCCCCCCCCCCCTCGTAACATAATTTTCTTCGTTTACTACCACCCACATATGCTTGTGATTACTAATACACACAGGCATGTGTGAGTGGTAGTACGCATGTATCTTAGATTTTTACCGCTGTGAGCCCGCGGTATAGCAACTTTGTTGCCGGGAAACCCAACGAAGGAGCTGTATCTCGGGTTCATCGGCTCATGTCGCAAAGAGGCTCGTCCTCTTTTAATCCAGCAGCCGGAAAAGGAACACGTAATCGCCCGTTCACGTAAGTTCAACTTTTCAAAATTATTATCACATATGTATCATTTTCCACAACATTTGTTAAACCTTTTCTTAACACTTGTTGTATTTATATAAATAAAAGCACTTTGTGAATTCTTTTTATTAATACGAAATCCTTTTGGTGTTTTTATTTTCTTCCCCCTCTTTCGCCTTAACTATTATTTAACAAATTCGTGGGTGCGCGCCGTTGCCACCACGCATTTGTTCACAACTAATATAACCAATTACTTCACTACTGGGTTACCAACTAATAGAAATAGAAAAACCTTCTTAACATAATAGACTTCACCAACTTTTGCTAATTCACCTTCCACTATGCAACTCGAATTAGGATAAGTTCCTAGAATAGTCTTAAAAAATGTATTGTATGAATGAACAACTGTTTGAAATTTCATAGACTAGCTTAGCAAAATAGACACTAAGATGATACAATTTTTACTAACATTACTATGATTCATAGCATCTGCCTCTGCGCAACCGCGCACTCTTATGAGATATTTAAAATAGACTCACCATTGGCTTCTATACGAGATGGGAACGGTTGGATCATCGATGGACACTTTAAGCTCATTCACATAATAGATCTGGAGCGCTATGACTTGGCAACGGCTCAACTGGAGCGTTTATTAATCAACCTCAATGAAACAACAACAACAACGGAAGTGCTACTGTTCCAACTAAATAGAATTCACATGCACTTAAACGAGCTAAGAGGGCACAACCTTGCGAGATCGAAGCGATCCATTAATTGGATAGGGTCTGCCTGGAAATGGGTAGCTGGATCACCAGATGCCACCGACTGGTATAAGGTCCTCAGCAACGAGAACTCCCTTAATCAAAATAATAACAGACAATACAAGTAAAATAACGCAATCTTCAGGAAAACTAACGAATTATTGCAGAAGCTAAACACCATTGTGACGATAACAAATGACGTCGTTGAGCGGAGAACCAGGGAAAGGCTCGAACAAGATGTCCAAAGTAAAATAACCATCCTGAAGGAAGATATAAACGAGCTGATACGCGCCCGCCAAATGGCGAAGGCTGGCATCGTCAACAGTAATCTTTTAAGCAAGGAAGAAGTTAACCAGCTTGTTGGCGAGATCGACATCCTTCCATACAGTAATGCCATCGAAGCCATCGAGTATAGTAAACCCTCGATCTACACTAACAACACGCTATTGCTGTATGTTTTATCTCTGCCTAAAGTCACAGAAGAAAGATTCAACCATCTTATCACACGAGCTAATATTCGGAGGGGCCACCGGATAGAATTGGCCTACAAAAGAGAGATTGCTTGCACCTATCCTCTACAATGGTATGCGAAAGGAAATCCAGGGAATTATTACCGGAGGCCGGTTGTTTGGCGCGCCTCCTCAAGGGCGGAGAAACAAGTTGCCCTTACCTAACAAGCAACGCATCCACCATCGAAATAATCAAAGAGGATACAATTTTCCTGGACAATTTCGTTGGCACCATAAGTTCAGGTAAAACCACTGCTAATCCTAACGGATCCTACATTCTACAGGTAGACAATGAGACGGTAGTGATCAACAACCAGACATATTCAAGCATTGCAACCTCAGGAGTTCAGGTGCTCCCACCAATCCTAACTAGTGTCACGAACCACACCATTGCTTTAAACCTCGATCTGGTACATGGAATGGCAATAGACAACTTGAAAATATTGAAACTCCTTAAGTCTGAGACGAATTGGTTCATGCTATCCGAGGGATCAGGACTACTACTACTTATGGTACTAATTTTGTTTATCTGGAGGAAACTGACAGCAAGGATCCACTTACCCGAAATAAAAATCGAGAACCGACTTAGTCCAAGGATCGAGAAACCCCCTTCGCCATCTAATCTGCGGGACGCAGATATTTAAAGGGGGAGGAGTTAACACGCTGCGGCACCCAACACATTCCATTCCCACACTCTACCTGTACGCGTGCCGCTGTATCAGCATAATTGCAGTCATACCATTTTGCAACCCAACACCCTAATTCAAGGCCAATGATATTTCACCATATACACCTGTGAGAAACCAAGTTCATGATTAGTACCACGTACTAATGTTTACGCAATAAGAACCATAGCAACAGGGCCAGACAGTAGCGTCAGCAAATTATGTTTCACACGATTGTGAAATACTTGCACATCAACAAGAATCATACCAACAGGGCCAGACAGTAGCGTCAGCAAATAATGTTTCACACGATTGTGAAATACTTGCACATGCCCTCAGTGCATGTCAACCGTGAGAAGCTAGGGCCTAAGCCAGCGTACCGAATACTGCGCACCCCAAGGCAGCAGAGCAACAATTCTATATAAGGAAGCAGCGCGCATAAAAGTGGCAGTTGCATCGTGGACTACTAACCCGCTTGTTCTATTTCAATAAATTACTGTAAATCTAACATTTCTGTGTTTCATTTCAGGGCAAGTTGGCCCTTTAATTTTTTTATTGTTCAAGGACCTTCAGTCCTTTACTTATATATATTAAGAAACTTCAAATACAGCAAAACAAGACAATGCGATTTATTTTAAAATGTCCTCCAAGAACGCCGAAAATTGTAATGCTCAGTAGATTAAACTGGATTAGTATTAAACAGTCAGTTAGTTATTTCACATTGAAATTTATACACCAACTTAGGTTATGAATGTTACCGAATTACCTGAGTAGTAAAATACATTATAATCATGAAATCCACAATTATGGAACTAGAAATTGCAATAATATAAGACTTCCTAGAATAAGAATTGTGTTCGCCAAAAGGTCTCTAGAATATTTAGGGTATAAAATGTACAATGAGTTACCTTCTGAGATAAAAGAATGTGAAGATATTAGTAAGTTCAAAGAAAAACTGTTTTTATATTGTACGTCACTAAATGTGACATGAGTATTTATGTTAATCTTTTTTTTAACCTAAACTAGGTCTTAAAGCACGTAATAATAAATAAATAAAAAAAATAAAATAAAAATTGTAATACTAGTTTGTGGAAAAATAAGAGCGAAAACCTAGAGTTTATTTTAATACAATTGGTTCGCTTTGAAAAGTTCAGATTTTGTGAATTTTAAAGTTTTTAATCAATTTTTATACTCAGCTGAGCAGAGCTCACAGAGTATATTAACTTTGTTCGCATAACGGTATTCCATAACGGCATAAACTAATCGAGATAGATATAGACTTCTATATATCAAAATGATCTGGGCGAAAAAAGAAATCCATTTAGCCATGTCCGTCCATCCGTCCCTCCGTAAACACGATAACTTGAGTAAATTTTGAGGTATCTTGATGAAATTTGGTACGTAGGTTCC